>NC_063058.1:22905551-23205551 GCF_018812025.1 Megalobrama amblycephala
CCAAAGGCAGTGCAGAAAGAAGGAAGTGCATAAGGAATTTGAATGAAAGAAAGGAAGGAAATAAAAAGAGCAGAAGGAAATGTGAAATGACATATGGACAATGAAAGGCAGAGCAGAAGGAAGTGTGAATGAAAGAGCAGAAGGATGGTAAGGTGGAAAGGAAGTGTAGAAGGAAAAAAATAGGAAAAGGAAGCATGTATGATGTAAGGCAGTGCAGAAAGGAAGGAAGAACAGAAAAAGAGCAGAAGGAAATTAAGTGAAAGTATGGATGACGGAAGGCACTGTAGAAGACGAAAGTGCATACGGAAGTGATAAAGGAGAAAAAGTGGAGAGAAGTGCAGAAGGAAGAAATGCTGGAAAGAAATGCCGACGTGAGGAAGGAAGGAAGGAAGGAAGGAAGGAAGGAAGGAAATGTGAAAGGAAGTATAGACAAAAGTGGGTAGTGCAGAAAAAAGGAAGTGCGGAAGGAAGTGTGAAAGGAAGGAAGGAAATGCAAAAGTGAGGAAGTAAAGAAGGAAGGGAAGAAGAAAGAGTAATATGTAGGAAGGAGGGAAGGAAGGAAGGAAGGAGGGAAGGAAGGAAGGAAGGAAGGAAGGAAGGAAGGAAGGAGGGAGGGAGGAAGGGAAGGAAGGAAGGAAGGAGGGAGGGAGTGAAGGAAGGAAAGAAGGAAAGAAGGAAAGAAGGAAGGAAGGAAGGAAGGAGGGAGGGTGGGTGGGAGGGAGGGAGGGAAGGAAGGAAGGAAGGAGGGAGGGAAGGAAGGTGGGAGGGAGGGAGTGAAGGAAGGAAGGAGGGAAGGAAGGAAGGTGGGAGGGAGGGAGTGAAGGAAGGAAGGAGGGAAGGAAGGAAGGTGGGAGGGAGGGAGTGAAGGAAGGAAGGAGGGAAGGAGAGAGGGAGAGAAGGAAGGAGGGAAGGAAGGAAGGAAGGAAGGAGGGAGGGAAGGAAGGTGGGAGGGAGGGAGTGAAGGAAGGAAGGAGGGAAGGAGAGAGGGAGAGAAGGAAGGAGGGAAGGAAGGAAGGAAGGAAGGAGGAGGGAGGGAGGAGGGAGGAAGTGAAGGAAGGAAGGAAGGAAGGAGAGAGGGAGAGTGGGAGGAAGGGAAGGAAGGAAGGAAGGAAGGAAGGAGGAAGGAAGGAGGGAGTGAAGGAAGGAAGGAGGGAGGGAGGGAAGGAAGGAGGGAGGGAGGGAAGGGAGGAAGGAAGGAAGGAAGGAAGGAAGGAAGGAAGGAGGGAAGGAAGGAAGGAGGGAGTGAAGGAAGGAAGGAGGGAAGGAAGGAGGAGGAGTGAAGGAAGGAGGGAGTGAAGGAAGGGAGGAAGGAAGGAAGGAAGGAAGGAAGGAAGGAGGGAGGGAGGGAGGGAGGGAGGGAAGGAAGGAAGGAAGGAAGGAATGAGGGAAGGAAGGAGGGAGGGAAGGAAGGAAGGAATGAGGGAAGGAAGGAGGGAGGGAAGGAAGGAGGGAGGGAGGGAAGGAAGGAAGGAAGGAAGGAAGGAGGGAAAGAGGGAAGGAAGGAAGGAAGGAAGGAAGAAGGGAGTGAAGGGAGGGAGGGAAGGAAGGAAGGAGGGGGAGGGAGAGGAAGGGAGGAAGGGAGGAAGGGAGGAAGGAGGGAGGGAGGGAAGGAGGGAAGAAAGAAAGAAAGAAAGAAAGAAAGAAAGAAAGAAAGAAAGAAAGAGAAATATGGATTGCAGGTCTGTTCTTATAGGGTCACATGCAGAAAAATGCAAAATAAATAGGCTTATAATTAAATGCAACTAATAATATAATAATAGTATAATACCTCAGTCGTCAGGATAGCAAAAGAAATATGCTTAGAAACTTTTAAAATAGACAGAAAATGCTTCCAATATCTCACTTCTGCCTGGATTGCTAAAACTTTACAATAAGGTTCTATTTGTAAACATTAGTTAACTACATTAGTTAACATGAACCAGCAATGAACAATACTTCTAGTTCCAAAACATTTCTTAAACTCAGTTAATGTTCATTTACTATATTATTAAAATTAAAAGTTGTATCTGTAAGGAATATTTGTGCTTGGTCGGTGTCGTTGTGTCGGTTTTGTTTCTTTTGCGGTTGTAGGCTGTAAGTACCTTTTGAAATAACTGAAATCATGTTTATTTATATTTATATGGAAATGTAATGCGGTCAAGACCTGCCTAGAAATACTTTAGCCGTGCGTTTCCAGTATGTGAAAATAATCGCACACCTTAAGGCAGGAACACACCAAGCCGACGGTCGGCCGTCGGGCAGGTTTTGTTCGTCGGCCGACTGAAGCCGCCTTTCCACTGCACACGACATTCGCATCCGTTTGTTGCATTTCGCCCCCTAGAGGCAGTCGCACGGAACATTGAAATTGGTAGTGAAGCAACCGTTACCCTCGATCGGCTTACTCACCATGGTAAACTGAAGGATTTTAATGAATGTAACGTTAATGCATGTATGAATATATCCATACAAAGCAAATGACTCTCAATACATCTAAAATAAAAACATAGTAGATTTTATAGAGCTAATCAACGTAAAAATTGATTTAATAATCATAAAATATCTTTTTTTTAACATAATTATTAATAACCATCATTTTACAGAAATAGTGTTTACAGAATAACGTTAAAGTGTTAAAATGTTGGTATTTCTAACTTCGCGCTTATAGTTTTTATTAGAATACATCATATCCAGTTGCCCGGTCGCATACGGTCTAGCCGCAGAAGTTCAAATATTTCAACGCATCCGAAGCTCAAATCGGATCCGAAATTTCCGCATTCGCATATGATTGGAATCCACGCAGCGCCCGTACTACTCTCCATTGGAAATGAATGACTTCCGGTCCAACGGCTGTCGTTTGTCGTGTGCAGTGGAAAGGTGGCTTAAGTTTTCTCAGTGTGTTCCGCACCGTCGGCTGAAGTTGGTCCTTTTTTTCGGCCGATTCGACATGTTGAATCGGCGTCGGAGCTCGTCGGTCCGTCAGGTCATCTGATCATTCTGATTGGCTGTTCAGCTACTGCCACCTGCTGGTATGGAAAGGCATTTCATCTCGCGCAGGCGCAGAACGGACGTGCTACTTGGCCGTCGGCTGTTTAGCGATGGTTTGGTGTGTCAGGCCAACTTTGGACACAGACGCTGCCGACGTGAGCCAACCCCGCAGTCTGCTTTCATCGCCACTAGTTCATCGTCGTCGGCTTGGTGTGTTCTGGCCATTAGAACCAAGAAGTTGTTATTGCTTTTATAAAACGGTTATTCCATTATATACAAATATTAAAGCAAATATGTATTTATCGATGCAACTTTCATGAAGTAAAATCACTAAAAGCCTTCCTTCCTCTGGAAAAAATAGTCCCAGACCTTGAACAGCAACAGAATGTGTCATCTCATGGAGATCAACTAAAAACAGAGTAGGAAAATTTAGATGGTGGCAAAGACTGTTTGATTGAGTCAGTCAGTAATGAAGACTTTTATTTTGAAAGGACTGATACTGTTGTGAGCATGGTAAAACCCCTTAACTGTTAAAAGAACAGTTGGCCTCCACAGGTCAAAGTTTGAACTAAATTGTCATATACAATATGCTAGTGCAAGTATATGACAATTAGTTCAAACTTTAACCTGTGGAGGGCAGTAATACACTTAGCAGTGCTGGAATTCAAATAGAGAAGAAGAAGAAGAGAGCTAGTTCAAGATGAGCATCTATGGTTAAAACGTATACATTTTAAATTTTTGTAGAAGACGAGCGATGGTTTCTCTAGATAAGACCCTTATTCCTCGTCTGGGATTGTGTAGAATGTTTTGAAGCTGCAATGAAACTGTAATTTTGACCTTCAACCATTTGGGCTCCATTGAAGTCCACTATATGGAGAAAAATCCTGGAATGTTTTCATCAAAAACCTTAATTTCTTTTCGACTGAAGAAAGAAAGACATGAACATCTTGGATGACATGGAGGTGAGTAAATTATCAGGAAAATTTCATTTGAAAGTGAACTAATCCTTTAAGAACAAAAACCTGACAAATGTCTTAAAATAAAACACATGACCAATGTTTTGAGGCATGGTAACCATAGTGTAAGTGAAACTTTCAACACTGTAGTAAATAAAAGCTGTTAAATACTCCAAATGCTGTTTGAATTCTCCATAAACAATTTTAGTTGCCATTTTTAGTGCTGTATTGATGTTCCTCCCACAGGTGTAAGTTGTCTGTCGCCGTCTCCCTCCACAGTACAGATATTGATCACCAACAACACGTGGTCAATTTTCTCCATTATATTCTTGTACTCCAGCCATTTGCACTGTTTGTCAAAGGGAAGGATGCCATCCACCAAGCTGTGCACTGCGGAAACATCTGAAGTGCCAGAAATATTTAACGGCCTGTTTATTTTTGTTATCAATGCTTTTTTTTCCCATATCTCATGAGTCTTAAATAGCAACTGAGAGGCAGTAATTAGTGAGAAAAAGCTCTAAGGAGAGATAATTGGGTTTGGTAGACATAGTTACAAGGAAGTAGTTTAGTTGCAGGAATCTTCTGTCTGTCAGAGAGCCAATTAACGGCATCCGACTGGATCCAAAACATCCTTTGTAAAAACTGCTGCGAGGTAAGTGTGTAAATGAGTTGCATTTATGCTTAGAAATATATTGAGGTTAGGTAAAGGAAGGCATAGTGGATGTGAAAGGTCATTTTGACAGAAGTTTAATTATGTGGACAGGCTTTTTAAAATGCTGTGCAACACTTACTAGACGTTCTCCACTTCTCTGAGGATAAGGAAAGTTGGACAGTCTTGAAGCTCCTTTAAGATTCAAGGAAGGCTATATGCACGGTAATAAATAACACATTTTGTATCGCCCTGGAAAAAAATGGAGGCTTGCTATATTTGGAACATGGTACACCTGCTCAGATTCAGCTCATAAATTATAGCAACTTGCCAGCTTGGCATTTTTATATGCTAGACTCACCTGGAAATGTCTAGACTCACCTGAACAGAAAATACATGTATGACACACATTCTTGAGTACTTTTACATGTTTAGTTTTGCAAACAGTAGGATTAATTCACCAAAAAAAAAAAAAACTGTAATCATTTACTTGCCCTCTTTTTGTTCCAACAACGTCAAACCCATATGACGTTCTTTTTACCACAGAACATAAAAAGAAGATATTTTACAGAATGTCCATGCTGCTCTTTTCCATACAATAAAATGCAAACCAGAGACTATTTTGCTAAAACAATAATAAATAAAAATGCTATGAAACACAATATTCCAAGTCTACTGAAGTTATACGATAGCTTTATGGGAGAATCGGACCAAAAAACATTTTTTGCTTTGAAAAACGCGGGAATGTGGAAAAAACGCAAGGTCTCGAGATGCGTTTTTTGAAAGTTGAACTACAAAGTTCTGGCATGAAACTCTAATGGGCAGGCTAATAAGTCCTTAACTCAACATGCTAATAACCACATCATTATCTATAGGTCACAGATGATTGGTTCCTGCTGTATTAGTAGCCAATGAGCTGCATGCTTAATCTTTAAATACATGAGTTAGCATTTGCTTAAGCCGGGGACACACCTAACGATTAGCTGAAATATTCTAAGACTGAACTGAACACACCGATTTATATACTCACACATGGAATTTGAACACCGACTGTAATCGCAGACTGAACGCAACTGGCTCTGACTGGACGCGTTTGAGCGTCCAAAGTACTCTCTCAATATTCAAAGTGTAAATAGAGATCAAATTTTTGATACAGAGCAAAGAGATGGTTACAACTACACAGCCGAGACTAAGATAGCTTTCATATTGGGAGATATTTGCATGCATCAGGGAGTCGCTGTCAAAATGCGGGGTGTTGAAATCGTGTTTGAATGTGCGCTCGCGTTTTACTTTCACTTTCTATTTTGCAATGGCGCTTACTCTGTGAATAGGGAGCAGTGGTGCTGAGTGCGCATTCTACACGATCAGATATTTGTCAGGCGCTTTTAGGCTCTGTTGTGCAATGAATCCTCCGCCACAGTCTTGTCAGTCACTTACTCTCGTCACATGATCAGTGAACTCCGATTCCTGTTGCACTACGTACGACTCTGCTGCTCATGTTAGATGAGCTGGATGGAACTGAAGCGACCGTTATCCAACTGAATGAAATGTTTTTTTTTTATTCCTATAAAAAGAAAAATGACAGTGGAGGCGTAATGTAAATGTAGCGGTGGCATACTCTATCCTAAGTTCACCCTCACACTCCGTCATGGCAATATCGCATGAATTTACATTCATAATCGGCCTTACAATCATTAAGTGTGTGCGTGGCTTTAGGAGCGCAGTGTGCTTCAGAAACCCTCCACCTTCCCCAGCTCCACCTGTATAGATCCGCTACGGTTATTCATGTACGCTATTGTACAGCAGCAGCATGTCTTACTTGCTCACAGCAGCGTGTCGTGTATCTGTTGGCAGTAGCAAGTCCCGTACTTGCTCTGCAGCAGCAGCAATAATCAACAGCAGTAGCAGCAATAAAGCAGCAGCAGCATTGCAGATCTATTCTGCCAAGACCAAACATATCTACATTGTCATACCCATTAACATACCAAACACTCAGAGAGTTGTCATGACAGAACTGATTTTAACTTGAGCACCGCGTTTTTAGAACTTGTCATGCACAAGATGCTGCAAAAGACGCAACACGTGAGCGCAACCATTTTACACACTCGTCTAGCGCGCTTACATAGAAAAACAAAGGAAAAGTAGCGCATTGGAATGGAAAAGCGCATTCTGTATGAATGACCCCTTAGATATATTTAAATTAAGCCAAGACATGCCAAATTTGAATATGCGCGTATGCAAACAACATTTTTGGTACTTGTTTGATGTCTCTAATTCGTAAAAAAAACTATTATAATAGAAAATCGCGAGATCAAGGTGAAAGGCTGTCTCGCGATATTGCCATGACGGAGTGTGAGGGTGAACTTAGGATAGAATATGCCACCGCTACATTTACATTACGCCTCCACTGTCATTTTGATTTTTATAGGAATAAAAAAAACCCCATTTCATTCAGTTGGATAATGGTTGCTTCAATTCCGTCCAGCTCATCTAACACGAGCAGCAGAGTCGTACATAGTGCAACAGGAATCGGAGTTCACTGATCATGTGACGAGAGTAAGTGACTGACAAGACTATGGCGGAGGATTCATTGCACAACAGAGCCTAAAAGCGCCTGACAAATATCTGATCGTGTAGAATGCGCACTCAGCACCACTGCTCCCTATTCACAGAGTAAGCGCAATTGCAAAATAGAAAGCGAAAGTAAAACGCGAGCGCGCATTCAAACACGATTTCAACACCCCGCATTTTGACAGCGACTCCCTGATGCATGCAAATATCTCCCAATATGAAAGCTATCTTAGTCTGGGCTGTGTAGTTGTAACCATCTCTTTGCTCTGTATCAAAAATTTGATCTCTATTTACATTTTGAATATTGAGAGAGTACTTTGATAATGGTTACACTTATTGTTTGCACTTAATAATACTAAGAGAAAACTGTGTTATTCATTTTTATCTATACTGTTTTTATTTGAATGATCAATTTGTGGAAAGGAGTTCAGTTAGGAGGTCAAAAGCCGGTCAGTTGAGTTTGTGGCAAAACCTTTTACAGTGTTTGAGTATTGTTGTCTTTTACTGCATATGATAATTCATACTCAGAAAGTAGAACTGAAATGACATTCATTACAAGATGATTAGTTAAAACATTTCAAATGCACCTGCAGACTATTTTTCTAGTCATTTCTCGTCATTGAGGATTTCCTAAAAAAAATGTGTCTCGTCACACCCCTACAAATTTCATTATTGGTTACTGACAGAGTGCAACAAAGAAATGAAGCACAATAATTTTTTTGACAATAATTTTGATAAAATATTAGTTGTTGGACATTACATTTAGCTTTTAAATTATCAGTATAATAATAGACAGATAATCAACAGATTAATCGATTATAAAAATAATTGTTCGTTGCAGCTCTACTGTGAATATTTCATAAATGTCCAAACACCCAAGAGCCCTCCACATTTCAAAAACATTCCTTTATTATAAATAAATTATTTGTATAAAAAAATTGAATTGGCATGCTTCCAACATGGCATTTGCACACTCACAACCCAAGGTTATAGACCAGAGTAGCCAATACAAGAGACAAACGCATTTTCCAATGCAAGTCTGACACCGTGGGACAAGAATGAAAAAATTTTCACAACCACAAAATACTTACAATTAGAATAACATGTAACATGGTCGACTCCAATATTTGTTCTGTTTCTTTAAACTTTAGTATTTTTTTCTCTTACCCCTTTGCCAGTGTCTTGTTTTATTGGCTGCCCACATAAATGGCAGCTTTTGTCTCCATTTTTTGGATGGCCGCCTAGGCTTTCTTATAAAATATCCAGGAAAAAAAGTCCAAGAGTCCATCCTCTTGTCCACAAACAACACTGATGTCTCATGCTTGGGTTTCAATCATTGGATCCTGTTCTGACGGAGCTTGCCAGATCCATGCCAACCCATTTTCAGGATGTGCAGTCATATGGCATGATTGGTGTAGCTGACGTAGGTTGTTTTTGTGGACGGTGCTGAAAATGAAAATAGCCAGTTAAAGAAGACAGCTGTATATCGGAAGACTGCAATTGCAGTATATTGAGTTAGTTCAGTTTGAGGGCTGGGGAACTTATAGATTCTGAGCGTAGCTCTGTGACCATCAGGATGAAATTCTCACTTTATTTCATAGATTGAAAATGATTTTGCTTCTTGCTTTGATTTAAAAGTAGGAAGGAAAAACTGAGAAAGTAATAACACTCTTTTGTAATGCCTTTATCTTGAGCCCTTTTTACAGAAAAGGCTTGAGTTGTGACTCAAAAAGAATTCATGGCATGCTTCAAAATTAAATTAAATCAAAATGAACCTTTATTTTAGACAATATTCAGTCATTTTTGCAAACAGAAAATATGCACCTAAATTTCAGGCATTGCTCAAACTTCATGTTATACAAACCCATTTGAGTTTCTCTCTTCAAAAGGTGAATTTCAGCCACTCTTGACAATATCATGAAAGTGAATAAGAACTGGGACTGGCAGGCTCTTAAATGATAAAAAAAGCACCAGAAAATCGTAAAAATGGCCCATATGCAATATATTCAATCTTCTGATAGCTTTATGACAAATAAGCTGAAATTTTGTAGACAAATCATTCTTTTAGTTGGAATGATTCGTTTATAAACAGCAGTTAACAGCAGTTAAGGAGATTTTTAGTGAAAAATGACTTAAATTTCAGTCTTCAGTCTTGCTGAATGTTTATAGAGGATTTGAAATATACTATACTAGTCATATGGACACTTTTATGGTGCTTTTGTATAATTTTTGAAGCTTGAAATCTCTCTGTTAATTGAAAAGGCATAAAAAGCACATTATTCAAAATGTATATCTTTTGTGCTTAACACAAGAAAGTAAGTTCATGGTTTCTGAATGACATCAGGGTCAGCAAATGATGTAAGAATTTTCATTTTTGGATGAACTATTCCTCGGCCAATAATCTCTTAAAGGATTAGTCCACTTTCAAATAAAAATTTCCTGGTAATTTACTCACCACCATGTCATCTAAGATGTTCATGTCTTTCTTTCTTCAGTCGAAAAGAAATTAAGGTTTTTGATGAAAACATTCCAGGATTATTCTCCTTATAGTGGACTTCAATGGGCACCAAATGGTTGAAGGTCAAAATTACAGTTTCAGTGCAGCTTCAAAGAGCTTTAAACGATACCAGACGAGGAATCTAGAGAAACTATCGGTCATTTTAAAAGAAAATACAACTGTATATGCTTTATAAACACAAATGATCGCCTTGCACGTGCTTCCGCTTTCTGTATTCTTCAAAAAAGCTTACGCTGTATGTCCTACGCCTTCCCTATTCAACTTACGGCACGAACGCAAGCGCCGTTTTTTTTGAAGAATGCGGAAAGCAGAAGCACGTGCAAGGTGATCATTTGTGTTTATAAAGCATATACAGTTGTATTTTTGTAGAAAATGGCAGATCGTTTCGCTAGATAAGACCCTTATTCCTCGTCTGGTATCGTTTAAAGCCCTTTGAAGCTGCACTGAAACTGTAATTTTGACCTTCAACCGTTTGGGCTGCATTGAAGTCCACTATAAGGAGAAAAATCCTGGAATGTTTTCATCAAAAACCTTAATTTCTTTTCGAATGAAGAAAGAAAGACATGGACATCTTGGATGACATGGGGGTGAGTAAATTACCAGGAAATTTTTATTTGAAAGTGAACTAATCCTTTAAGGTTCAGTCACATTCAGGAGCATAACCACCACAGACATTGAGGGGGAAGACAAGTCCCCAGTAATAATTAGAAATGGCCAAATTCCAAAATTCTTTTTATTTAAATTCCTTTTAATCCTTTAAATTTAACTTATTCTTATTAGGGCTGTCAAACGATTAATCGTGATTAATCGCATACAAAGTTTGAGTTTGCATAATATATGTGGGTGTACTGTGTGTAATTATTATGTATATATAAATACACACAAATTAATGTATATATTTAAGAGAAATATGTTATGTACAAAATATTTTTATTTATATATAATATAAATTATATAAAAATATAAATAAATACATATACTTGTAAATATTTCTCAAATATATACATGGATGTGTTTGTATTTATATATACATAATAATTACACACAGTACACCACATATATTAGGCAAACTCAAACTTTTATTTTGTATGCGATTAGTCGCGATTAATCGTTTGACAGCCCTAATTCTTATGAATAAAAAGTAATCCCCCTCCCCCCAAAAACTGTTGTTCACGAATTTTCGCAGGCGAAATCCAGTAATTTCAACAGGAATCGCTCAATTTCGCATAGGGGTCAAAGATTTCCCCAAGTAGATTTCGCGATTTCAAGTTGTTACCGGGGCTTGGTTTGAAAGTGGCTTCTCTGTGAATGGTGCTTCATACATCACTACACTATTAAGTGGATCTGCAAAATTGTGCTGAAAATTCACTAATGTGACCACACATTTACACTTCAAATGTTGATCTATTAATGGGCCCATATTGCTACTTATGACTAAAACCTGTACAGAACTGGCTCAGAACAAAACTGATTAGCATATTTTAATACTGCACCGACAGAACACAAACTAAACATACTGAGAAACACCAAAACATGTTTGTCCTCCAAATGGCATTCTCTACATTCATTACATGGCACATTTGACTCTCATTATGAACTGGCCCGGTATTAGAGCCCTTTAGTCGAGGGGTCACGGCACATTAGTGAGGGTCTGAACATTTGCATTAACTTTTACACAGTGCTGTGGGCCCGTGTATGCTGCCCTTGCCCTGGTTAATGATCGGATCCCTCATGTAAAAGGTAACACCACACTGGCTGCTGAAGTACAGTCTGTTGCCATGAGCTTGCAGACAGTAATTCAGATTCCCTCAGATGTAATTTTATAAGAGATCTAGTGCTAGAGTCAGACAATGCAGGCAGCATAGCTAATGAATTAGCAATGATACTCTAGTGAATGCATGCTTATCTGCTCCATTTCCTCATAATAAAAAGCTTCAGATTACAAGATAAATACCAAATTGAGTAACCAATGCAAACATTTTAGAAGCATTGAAGTTATCAGTTCATTAACACAAAGAACATGCACAGTTTAGCCACTGTTAAAGGAATAGTTAACCCAAAAAATGGCATTTCGGTAATGTTTATTACCGAACCTGTATGTTTACTTTGTTAAATATATGAATGTAATGAATGGGGGTCAATGACATATAAGAGTATGCATGATAAAGAAAAGGGTTGTTAAAAAATCTAACTTAAAAATGTGTCAAGTTGTCAAATGTCATGTGGTGCAACCACAAAATAAAAAGTGATTAAAGGTGCCCAAGAACATGTTTTCAAAAGATGTAATATAAGTCTAAGGTGTCCCCTGAATGTGTCTGTGAAGTTTCAGCTCAAAATACCCCATAGTTTTTTTTTAATTAATTTTTTTAACTGCCTATTTTGGGGCATCATTATAAACGCGCCGATTTATGCAGCGCGGCCCCTTTAAATCTTGTGCTCTCCGCCCATGGAGCTCGTGCTTGCCTTAAACAGCTATAAACAATGTTCACACAGCTAATATAACCCCTCAAAATGGATCTTTACAAAGTGTCCGTCATGCAACATGTCTAATCGCGTACGTAGAGTATTTAATTGGATGTTTACATTTGATTCTGCTTGAGTTTGATTGTGCTCCGTGGCTAATGGCTAATGCTACACTGTTGGAGAGATTTATAAAGAATGAAGTTGTGTTTATGAATTATACAGACTGCAAGTGTTTAAAAAATGAAAATAACGACAGTCTCCGTGAATACAGTAAGAAACGATGGTAACTTTAACCACATTTAACAGTACATTAGCAACATGCTAACAAAACATTTAGAAAGACAATTTACAAATATCACTAAAAATATCATGATATCATGGATCATGTCAGTTATTATTGCTCCATTTGCCATTTTTCCCTATTGTTCTTGCTTGCTTACCTAGTCTGATGATTCAGCTGTGCACAGATCCAGACGTTAACCCTTTCGCACGTAAGTTTAAAATATTCTGTCTGACCCCCCCAGCGTGAGTTTTTTAAGGCGACCGTTATTTAGAACGTATCACTTTATGGTTTCCATGGTGACGCGTCATTGCTTGTTACGTGACACACCGCAGCACTGTATGAATGATGATCTGCTTTCATTTGATTTTTCCTTTTTTATTCAAAATATTCACAAATTTGTTAACTATAGCATGAAATATCTAATATTCCGATTGCCAAATATGTGCAAGTGGATGTGTTTTGCTGTTTAAACACCTTTATAACGATCGCGTTAGTTGAGCCATATTGCGCGATGGGCGCCGCCATGTTAGTTTGCGCCGCACAGAGAATCGGATCTGTTGGATTTACAACCCGTGAATTTATCCACTTCTCCCGAAATACATGAAAGTAAGTGTGCCGGTGAACTGGGGAAGAATAGAGTAAGCTTTTAAGTTACTTTCACAATGTGTATCTGATATGAATTAAACGTGTTGTCAAGTTATAATGGAAAGGGTTGTTTTTTCCGCTTCTATAGACATCATTGTGTATTTTACAAACTCTAAATATATTGTTTTGTTAGTACTCATGTGTATTTAAATGTCTGAAACCTGAAATAAACATTATTTGGTTGAAAACACTGCATATATGTGATATATGAAAAGCGCTGCACGCGTCCGTCTCTGGTTTAGCGCCATTTAAAGCGCGCACACACATTTGAATTTGGCAGTTGATCACGTAATGCGCTGAACGTTCTAATGACACCGGTGTGATCGTACGCGTTAAAGGGTTAATACTGGCTGCCCTTGTCTAATGCCTTTCATAATTTTGGGAACATGGGCTGGCATATGCAAATATTGGGGGGCGTACATATTAATGATCCCGACTGTTACGTAACAGTCGGTGTTATGTTGAGATACGCCTGTTCTTCGGAGGTCTTTTAAACAAATGAGATTTATATAAGAAGGAGGAAACAATGGAGTTTGAGACTCGCTGTATGTCATTTCCATGTACTGAACTCTTGTTATTCAACTATGCCGAGGTAAATTCAATTTTTGAATCTAGGGCACCATTAAATATTTTTCCTACACCTCGAATACATTTGTGTACACATTATTTTCAAAAAATACATTTTTCAAAATATAAAAGTTTTTACATTTATGTGCACCACATAACGTTTTACAATCCGAACTTGCTTTAACATAAAAAAAGGTCAAATAATCTTATATTTTAAGAGACTTATTGATGTTAACACACTGTCATTGGGATCTGCAGGGGTCATTTCTATGATTTTATGTTTTATTCCATATATACCACCTCAATGTTTTTATTTCCTTTATGCCCCCCAAAAATTTTCAAAGTGAACTTCAATACAGAAACTAAAGACATTATTTGTATTTTTAACGTATTTTCAAATAAATTAAATGTCATTGATCCATGTGCTACATTAACATTTTAACAAAGTGTGCATGATAGAGAAGACTGTACTCACTACTATTGTCCACACTCTCACAGAGTTCGGTTTTCACCTCTCCATTGGGCCGTTCACTGGCCAGCTGGCTGAGCTTGTTTGTCATGGTGGCAGCGGTGACGATGGCCTTGAAGCTGCGCTTGCGTTTGGGCACATTCTGCTCCGGGTGCAGGATAATGATGTAGACTTTGGGCATGTAGAGCATCCCCAGAGACACGGACGCACTCAGGCTCAGAGAGACGGTAAGTGTGGCCGTCTGAATGTACATCTACAGTGAGTAAAGAAGAGGGTGAGATCAACAGTTACAGTATGGCAACAAAAGTGCGCCGCCCTATAGGCGACAAAATTTCTAATGAAACTCAAAACCATATTTTCTTATTTTAATGTAACACACACACACAAAAATTAATTTTAGCCACTTAGGAAAATTCTTATAAACTTTTTGGAATTGACCCTTCGCCGGGAGTTTGATTGACAAGCGATCTAACCAATCATAACGCCATATCCGCAATTTTGTCTGACAAAGCAATGGATCTTTTTACTGCATGTGGCGTGACAGCACCATGGCTTGTCGGACAAAGCAACAGTAACTAAGGGGGGCGGGTCTTTGTGAAGGGTCAACTGATCTTAAGAAATTTCTTAACTTTCATGAAAAGATCTTTGTTGGTTTCTAGGACTGCATCAGGATCCTCCTATAATGTAAGTCTATGGGGTTTTTTGCTTTTGTTTTAATGTCCACCACCTCTCCTCAACAAGCCACACAATTTGATGTATCATTCATGGCCGTAGCACTTGTGCGGGATGAGCTGCGCACCAAATTTGGGTTAGGGATTTGTTCAGATGCTAACGTAGCTAGATGGTTAACGCAGCAAGCGATGACTTATTGCTAATATTGTTATATTAGTGGATTATTTAGTTTGAATGTAAATGCCCTTTCACACCCTATGCAACAATTTGGCGCAAATGTTCGGCACAATAACGCTCTTAGAATGAAACAATTGTTCTCTGTGGAGCTATTCACACTGGGCGCGAACATTCGCGGCATGAAAAAGCGAAGATTTTTGTGACGATTTTTTCCCCCGTCACTCTGCGATGAAACGAGCCATCCAATTAGATTTTAACTTTAGATCACGTGACCGGAGCAGCTGCTATTGCACATAAGGGCGAGAGTGGTGGCAGTGCGGTTTTCCCGCAGAATTGGGCTACTTTTACACTGTTGCCGCGGGTTGTTTTTCATATCCGACCCCAAATAACGTGATATTTAGCCCCCGGAACGTGATCCCCCCCAAAGACATTAATAATCACACACATTTTTAAGTGATTAGCTTGATGCTAATTGTACCTCTAATTATATTTTAAGATGTATTCTTGCAAGCATTATAGATAGTTTGTGTTTCTGATGTAGTATCAAACTTTATTTATCTTAATTTATTACTGTATAATGCAGCAGATGATGTTAAAGGGATAGTTCACCCAAAAATGAAAATTTGATGTTTATCTGCTTACCCCCAGGGCATCCAAGATGTAGGTGACTTTGTTTCTTCAGTAGAACACAAATGATGATTTTTAACTACAACCGTTGCCGTCTGTCAGTCAAATAATGCTAGTGAATGGGAACTTCTACTATAAGAGTAAAAAAAACATGCACAGACAAATCCAAATTAAACCCTGCCGCTCATGACGACACATTGATGTCCTAAGACATGAAACAATCGGTTTGTGCGAGAAACCGAACAGTATTTATATCATTTTTTACCTCTAACACACCACTATGTCCAACTGCCTTCAGCATTCGCTTAGTGAGGTCTGATCGCGCTCTGACAGCGGAAGTGATGTCTAGCACTCATTGAAGTATATGCGCGAGACATCACTGCCGTTGTCAGAGCATGATCAGACCTCACTAAGCGAATGCTGAACGCGGTTGGACATAGTGGTGTATTAGAGGTAAAAAATTATATAAATACTGTTCGGTTTCTCGCACAAACCGATTGTTTCGTGTCTTAGGACATCAATGTGTCGTCACGAGCCACAGGGTTTAATTTGGACTTGTCTAAGCAAGTTTTATTTACTCTTATAGTAGAAGTTCCCATCCACTAGCATTATTTGACTGACAGACGGCAACGGTTGGAGTTAAAAATCATCATTTGTGTTCTACTGAAGAAACAAAGTCACCTACATCTTGGATGCGCTGGGGGTAAGCAGATGAACATAAAATTTCCATTTTTGGGTGAACTATCCCTTTAAAGCCATATACGAGACACATACATGGGGAAAAGTGCATTGTTGGTCGGCGCCACCTAGCGTGCAGGCGTGAATTAGCAGAAAGTGGTCATTCGTTTCTCGTTCAGTGTGAAAGGTCCGTTCTTCGCCAATTCGCCTCGCTTTTTCGCATCACGTTCAGTGTGAAAGGGCCTTTAGGATCAAGTTTGACTCCATTTTGGCACACTTTTCATAGTCCAGTCAAATCCCATCCAACATTTTGTCAAATATCTTAGCAATTTCAATAATTCTATTGCTTACCAATTCACAAACCTTGAAAATAGGATGTAACCATATGCCCCAAGCAAGACAATTTAAAATGTTGATTCATCCTTGCCCATGTCTGAGAGTTTGATAAATGGCTAATCTCGCTAACAAATATATTACTGCTTTCCTTACCTTGGGTGCGAGTGATCAGTAAACTAACGAGCAGTAAATGATAACATATGCCTGGTGTGGGTGAAGCAGATGATAAAGCTCCTCACGTTTATATTAAGAGAAATAGGGTGCTGAGAATGAATGAGCCGAGTTTTTTAGGTCAGAGGTGGAGAATCTAGAGCACCGCAAGTTGTCACTCCATACTACTACTTAGAAGAGACTGAAATCAAATTAACTGTATTGTTTAGTACTGACATGGAGGTAAACACATCAGCATTGGATTTCATGTACTGCCTCTGCGTTGCCATCCTGTCAAGGAAATGTGACTGTGCACAATACTCACTAAATCTCCTTTCTGAATTGTAATTTAATTCAAGTCTGACCTTGTGACCCCAGAACTACTCTTTTGTGCAAGTCTCCATACTGCCAGACAGTATAAGCAAGGCCACTCATTGAAAAATAAATGGGAGAAACTGCCAACATACTGTAGTGGCTGTGGCAATGGAAATACTTGCATTTTAAATAAAAGAAGCAATTGCTTTTTTGGCAAAGGTGCTGTCTGGCCTTCAGCATTTCTAATAGAATGATAATGTATTTTAGCTGAAGAAAAAAAAAAGAAAAGAAACTGGTTTGCTGGTCACCCAGCCTGGGGCGCGTTTCCAAAAAGCATCGTTAGCCGACTATGATCGCAAGTAACAACATAGTTCAACAATTCAGCCTTTCTTGAAATCATAGTTCAAACGAACATTTGCAAACTTGTGTAGGTGGTTCTACAGCTCTTGACCTGTGAAACAAGCAAACATGCAGTGCAATTTATATAGTTCATTCCTTTATACATTTAATTCCATATCTTTATATCTGTCAGTGTGTCAACAATTAGCACTGTTTTTGAAGATTGTGTATGTCTATAAATGCGTAAGGGAACTCTGGAGTATGACATAAGAGGGAACCCATGATTCATCAAATGAAGTAAAAAGACAGGAAACAAAAAACAGTGAAGTAGTCCTCAGCCATGTTATCCATGTTCACTACAGCAGCAAAGGGTGTAACTTTTGCCAACTGGGTAACTTTTGAGGTCTAGTACAAATATGATATACAAAAATACATAGGCTACAGGTATGTATGCACGATTAATCATTAAAATATTGCAATCTCAATTAAAACACGCAATCTCATTCCTACAGTAAATTAACGATTTCGCTGGCTGTTAAACCTTTGAAGTTACGATCATGCTGGATTATTAATTTAAACCTGCTTTTGCACTGCCGCTGATCCAGAGAGAGCAGCGCTCAAGCTATAGGTCTGAAACAGCTTCACAAACAGTGTTTTCAGTTGACAGTATTGCTATTACTTTGTTGCAAACATACGAAAATATTGGGCTAAACGTTTATAGTCCGGATATAAACACTGATGTTGCAGCAATCGCTATCAAAATGAGTAAATGACCTTCGAAACTAATGTTACGCTTGATAAAGATTGTATCTGTTACACTGTTAAGCCTGTAGGTGGCGACCAGAGAGTGTTAAAATGTTTTAGATGAAATTCGTTCAAAAACTCTGAAGGAAACAAGTCTTTATTCATTAATTTCATTTTTTTTTTTTACATAAATTCATTTAAATTAAAAAATATTTTAACCCTTAAATGCATAACTCGGGTCTTTAGTGACCCAGGACGTCAGTCACTACCCTCCTCCTTGTTAATTTTTTAAAGTTAGACATTAGCCTTCTTGGTATTCCTCAATCAATTTATTATAAAGAATATAACAAGAAAAAAAATCATATAATTATAAAAGAATGCCTATTTTTGTATTCATTTTTTGTAAAAATTGTATAGGGTCGCTAACGACCCGAGGTGTGTATGAGTGTAGGTATATTTTTTCTGCACAACAATAATTGAATCTTAGATGACAGAATAAGTGCAATTCACCTTTATTCCACAAGGTGGCAATGTCTGATACACAATGCTGAAGTGACGACTCATTCAGACCGAAAACTAAATAATAAGAAAAACATGAAATGACTCAACGATTTACTCCAGAGCAAGTACTGAACGCAATCAAATATGACTGTAACTGTTACTGGATGAATCTGATGAAGCTGTTAGCAATCGAAATATTGATTTTGAAGATGTTGAAAATTATATAGTTTTGAGAATATATTTGAGATCGTGAATAGGCTCATATTCGTGACCTCAAACATAAAACTAGCCTATAATTTGCTGAATTTACTGGGAAATGAGCTCTGACGAGGACAGTGATGATGGCATAAAACATCTGCTCAAACGGAGCCCTTTCAAGCTCCAAAAGGTAACAAAATATGCTTTATTTTATTCTTCTGTAATTGTTACTCTAATATCAGAGGAGTTTTATATTATCGCGACAGGTAGAGATATAGATCCGGGTCGATAAAGACCAGAATATGTAAGAATGATTGGCGAAACAGTCATGCATTAAGGGTTAATAGACTCATAATATTTATAAATCGACTCATTACAACATTAAATTGAACATTTTGTCAGAATCTCAAATAAATTAGGCTACATATTATTTTGTCTGGTTGTCTAATGTTTTGTTTTCAGAATCATGGGAGAATCGTGATCTCTATATCTGTCTCTAAAAAAATACAGATTATCCAGTGTCATAATTTAAGCTTAAAAGAAAATATATCTGGCAACCAACTTATAGCCTACTATTAGCACTAATATTAAAATGTACAGTCTTACAGACTACATTAACAAGAATTCGGGGCAATTATAATGCATTATAATGGAGGGTTCTGAAATGTTTTCTTATTTAAAACGTGCCACTTCTCATTTACGCCCCTCTATCACCCTCAAGTTTAGGAAGCTAACAACGTAGCCTACTAGCTTAGCTTAGCTAGTCTGATGGCTGGTTTTAAAGGAGATTTCAGCGTGTCAGAATTTGTCGACCAGCTAAATTGGCCAAACACCAGCTAGACCAACTTGGCCAGTCTAATTTGGCTTACTACCTTAGCATAGCACAGATCAGTTTACTTTTTACTTACTTAGTATATGCTACAGGCCACAGTGTACTCAATTTGATAGCATGCGCAAACACAATTTCTCTCCAGAAGTTATAGCGAGGTAACACTCAACCCCCTCACATAAGCACTCGTCAATGTGGAATGTAAAATCTGAATATTTTCCTGTACTACTAGGATAAAGCACTTTGTCGTAACATTCCTCATTTGTATGTTGTTGTGGATAAAAGCGTCAGCTAAGTGAATAAATGTAAATGTATTTCAGCTATACCCATTACTAACAGGTGCATAAAATCAAGCACAGAGCCACGCAATCTCCACTAAAAAAACATTAAAATCAAATAAATGTCGCTTAATTTTACATCTGCAGCAAAATTAGCTCAAATACATCAAGAATACATCGCATATTCCTATAGCGTATCCTGAAAAGCACTTGTGCATGTGTTTGTATATTTTTATGTGCTTATTGTAATTCACAGCGTCAGTCAGTAGCACCAAAACAGCAGGGGTAAAAAAAAGAAAACACACTCTTAAAAAGCCATACGAAGAAGTAAACTCCATTTAACTAAAGATCTTTGGGGAGCTTAAGTGGTTTAAAAATCAATGCCACAGCATGTGACCGGTGAACGAATAAACACAACCAACTATAAGCTGGAACTCATTCAAAATGTCTGTAAAACTGCGGATGACTCATCTAACTCTGATTACCCCCGGCAGGCATCCTTTCCTCATCTTTTCATCTGTTCCCCTCTATTCAACTGTACTGCAAAGTGAGGGAACTGACAGAAAACCAATGGATATAGTTCCTTCCCACACAAGCAATCCCAATACTAAATGTACAATTGGTCCCTCTCAATGAGGAAATGCACAAGCAGTAATGCAGAAAATAAGCAGAAATGAGGAGACGCGCACAAGGTTCAAATTACACGCCATGTATAGCTGTAAAGAAACTTGGAAGTTTTAATGAGCACAGAGTGAGGAGATGTGAATAAGAGAGACATGCCTCAATAAAATACTCATATCTGTGTCCTCATATTGCAGTGGCTTATTGCAATAATCTTTTTAACATCAGTGAGGGCGAAAGAAATAAGCCCGTGAGAGATAAGGGAAACGGGAAATACGCTCAACGGATTTCTTTCCATTTGGACTCAGTCTTTTGTCATGTGGAGGAATGAAAAAACGGTCTGATTTGAGGGAAACAATTTCCTCTTTTACATAACTTTTAATTTAATTCCACCCTGAGGGCCAGCTGTTTACCACAACGTTTGTTTTCGTAGTGTTTGTTTCTCAAAATGAATGCTAGAGTGCTTTTATGTTAGATTTTGTGGTTCCGCTAATCCCTTGTGTATGTGAAGCCACATCACTGAGCAAAAATAGCCTATCATAACTCACTTATGCTAATCTAAGTGAGATATGCTATCTAGCAGATGATAATTAAATGTTGGAAAAGCTGAGAGGAAGATTTTGACATTTTGTACTATATATAGACTAAAAAGCTGGCTAATTTGCTTATCTAAAATATGTAAAATCAAGCTAAATGATACTTGAGCTCAGTGAAAAACCTGTATAATTACATAAATATGAATACAAATGCCTTACATTTGCAAGCCAGAAACATACTGTGCAATCAGGGACACAAATGCTTGACCAACACATTGCACTGTGTAGCTGTGATGCTAACAGACCTGAGATAATCCTGACTGTAGAAGAAGACGAGTTGTGTTATAGCACCCCTTGTGGCTAAGCTTAAAATGCAGTGCTTATTATATTTGTTTGATAATGAACTGCGTTCTGACACATTTCCAAACTTCTGAAGTTGAGCTTGTTTTGCTTGCAGATCTAATGTGAGATTCTTGGCATTAATGTTTGGTCACATTAGTGAATTGTCAGTGAAATTTCAAAGGCTGAGTCCATTTATTTATGAAACATTGCTCACACAGAATTCACTTCCAAACCAAGAAGCTTTCTGTTGGTCAGCATGGCAAATCTGTGTGACCAACTTGAACCTTTGCATGGGTAAATTTTTGCTAAATGCATGGTTTCCTAAGGAAATCACTGAATTTCGCCTGTAAAAATTTGCTGAACAATGGTAAATGTGATCGCACCTTAAGAGTGTGGGGTTTGAAAAAGTTTGATACTTAACTTTGTTTCCCATCACTAATAAAGTAACTTTTAAATCAAGTAGTTTTATGTTGGTCAAAGTGGCAAATGAAAGCGACCAACTTGAACTTGTTGTGAAATCTGATTGGAGATATCTTTCTTAATTGCATGGATTACTATTGAAATGGACAAATTTTGCCAATGAAAATGCACCAATCAATGGTAAACGTGACAGCACCTTAATATTTTGGACTTAATTTAAATTTTAAGTCTCTTAAAGAACCCATCTAAATGTTGCCGATGGGGTGCGGTATAGGCATGTGATGGCATCAATGTTTCATATAATGATATTTGTTGTAGCTTTTATCACGAGGTGCAGAATTTTCTAAAACACATGCTGAGGTAAATTTGAAGCTGCTTCCACTCCATCATTTTCAATAGGTTGGCACAATGGATTACAGACCATTTAGCTGATTGGCAGGTATTTTGTCTGCAAGGGAAACTATCCAAGGGATAATCTATTGTAATGAGCCTTAGGCACGTCACATGCCGGGGAACATTGTAAGTGGAAAAACTCGATCAATGTCAATGTGCTTAAAATCCCCTTTTCTAATTACTACATTGAATCGCTCCATGAGCTAATTCTGTGTCGCATGCACAACTGGATTCGATACCATGTCAGGCTTTTCACAGGTATGTTGTCTTCAAAAATGTCACTGCTCAGCAGTAGAACAGTGTAGCACACCATTGGTGTCAAAAATACAGGTTACTAAAAGTGTAATGTTGCTAAATGTTGTACACACACAGTCACAAAATGAAGGAAGGAAATTTCGTTTTGGCAGGGAAAATATGATTAAACAAAATATGTGATGGATAACAAACAGTTAGACGGTCATTATCACAAAAATAAAACTGAAAGCAGGGGTGTCAACCCATTAGGTGACATAGACGACTGCTTAGGGCATCATCTCTTGAGATTAATTCACTTTTATGAGAAAGTTCAGTAGTTGATATATATATATATATATATATATATATATATATATATACAGACACACACACCTATTAAATAATCTAACAATAATTGTAAAAAAACAATTCATTTGTAAAAAAAAAAAAAAAAAAAAACTTAATATAAAGTCAGAATTTTAGAATTTATATATTTAAATTTAAAAAAACATTAACTTTGAAACAATGACACTGTTCTTGAACTGAAATAAAAAAACACTGTACTAAATGGACCAGAATAATGACACTATTGCTGTAATAAGATCCACTGGAGGCAAGCTTGAAGAACCCAGGTGCAGTTTAATCCCAAACATGAACAGATACTAAATAAACAGGAACTTGACTTGATCAAACATGGCTTGACATAACATGGCAGACTCATTAACCAGCAGTTACATGGACACAATGACTAAGGGACCACATAACATGAAACATGAGGGCAAGGGAATATCACATGACAAGGGGAGCACATGAACATGAAACAAAACCAAAACTAGACATGACCGATCCCCTCCTCTATGAGTGGCTCCTGACGCCCAACATAAAACCAAAACCTGACAAACATTCCAGGAGGGTGGTGGAGCGGAGGTGGTCTTGGGGGAGGGATGGAGGGCCAGGCCCGTGAAGGGGGACAGGACCTGGACCATGGCATGGCAATGGTGGGCCTGGGTCGTGGAGCATGGGTGGGCCTGGGCCGTGGAGCATGGGCAGACCTTGGCCGTGGAGCATGGGCAAACCTTGGCCGTGGAGCATGGCCAGACCTGGGCCGTGAAGCATAGGCAGATACGAGCCGTGGAGCATGGGCAGACCTGGGCCGTGGAGCATGGCCGGACTTGGGCCGTGAAGCATAGACAGATACGAGCCGTGGAGCATGGGCGGACCTGGGCCGTGGAGCATGGGCAATGCTGGCAGGCTAGGACACCTCCAGGGCGATGCAGGCAGTTCAGGGAGCCATGGAGGTGAAGGTAGTTCAGCAAGCCATGGCGGTACAGGTAGTTCAAGGGTCCATGGTGGTGCAGGTAGTTCAAGGGACCATGGTGGTGCAGGTAGCATGGCCTTAACAGGGTACCTATACTCCCCCAAAAAAATTCTTGGGAGAAGCTATGGTGTTGTGAACTAGAGCGGGGTTCATGGGCTGGGGCAGTCACTAGACTCTGGTTAGGGGCTAGAGCCATCACTGGATAGCCGTGGCCACAATGGTCAGTGCTGCACACTCTGGAGATCCTGGCGTGGTGGCCATGATGGCTGGAGACTGGCACGGTGGCCATGACATTAAAAAACTCAGGCTTGGTGGCCACAATGTGAAGAAGCTCAGGCTTGGCGTCCATGAAGCGAACAGTCTCTGTCTTGGCGGCCATGACGTGAATAAGCTCAGGCTTTGCAGGCCTGATATGAAGAGACTCAAACTTGGCAGGCCTGATGTGAAGAGACCCAGGCTTGGCAGGCATGATGTGAACAGTCCCAGGCTTGACGGCCATGACGTGAAGAAGCTCAGGTTTGACAGGCATGACGTGAACAGTCTCAGGCTTGGTGGATACTGTGGGATTTCGGGGCTCCTCCTTCACGAAACCCACAGTAAACAATGAGCCACTCAACCAAAGGGTAAATTCAATATATTCCTCAATTGTCCGGTTGCCTTGACAAAGGCACAAGAGGCGTAACTGCTGAGTTTATTGTTTTGAGGGTTTTGAGGGTTCCATGCCTTCGGTAGGTTGTGGACCTCTCCTGTCAACCATGGCTTCTGATTAGCTTGTGTGGAGATAGTCCTGGTTACAGTTACATCATCAATGTATTTGGTGATGTAGGCAGTGACTGTCTCAGTGTATTCCTGAATGTCAGTGTGATGGTTTTAAGTGGCTGCCTGCTTAAAAAAGTCCCAATCTGTGATGGCAAAGCAGTCCTGAAGTGCCACACACATACCTGTCTTTGAACTGGTTTGGTGACTTTCACCCTTGGTCTGTATGCTGGCATTAGCATAAGAGTGGTGTGGTCAGAGAGGCCAAGGTGGGGGTTGGGGGCATCACATTAATACTAACACTTACTATTCTATATATCTCTAAAAAAAAACTCCTTGTTATGTTTACTGTGCTAGACTAACTGGGACTAGTCACGGCACCTGCATATTGTTGTGCTATTGTTGGTTTGATTGCTTCTATTGTTCTACTCATTTGTAAATTGCTTTGGATAAAAGCATATGCTAAATGATTAAATGTAAATGAAAAAACTAAATGCTCAGTCAGTTATACAGTTTAATGATAATAACCATACAATAACATTTGACTGCAGAATGCAGTAATCGACCAGCCAGAATAAAGTATTCCAGAGTGCCAAAATATAACTACTTAGAGAAACCATCCATGCTAACAGAAAGCAGTTAGGTCAGCAAGTTCAACTTGAGAAAATCATGTTGTCAAGCTCTTGGAGATGAAATCTTAATGAGCATTTCTTTCAATCTTCAGTTTTTGCACAAATTGTCCTTTAACATAACACTTGACATCAATATCTGACAGCAAATCATTGCAACACATGCCACAGACGTTAGACATGCAGAGAAGATGCTGTGTTTTTAATCCTGGCTTCTCTCGGCAGCACTAACGAGCACTGGACAGAAATACATCCCAGTGTATGAAAGAACAGAGGGTACAGCCTACAGTCTGCAGACCACCACTGAAGTCATCAACATTATGAGACCCACATTGGCCCGGACCGACAGAGGCTGCACGCTCTATTTATGGCCCATTAACAGCAACACTATTCCTCCGGGTCATGTTTGATCATCTCCATATATCTGATAATGAGCATCTCTTAGATGAGTGCTTGTTTTCGATGCAAAAACTTAAAAGACTAACAAGGACTGTATACTGATGGAGCTGCCAATGAAGAGATGATATAGATGATCCTCAACTGTTCACTTCATCATGTTGCCACAAAAACAAAAGAGGTATGCAAAGATAGATAATGACAGTAATAACAATAATATACTGTATATAGATGTATATGCACTGATGGAGGGATGATTCATATTAAGTTTAATATAACCTAATGAACAGAACTGAAAATATGAAAACAACAAAATACTGCATTACCTAACACTGAAGCTTCATACATAACATAATTGCATACAGGCATTATGTGAACATAACTGAGCACAATTAGGGTGATCATATCAAAAAAGATGACTTAAAAGGCCATACAGAAACTCAAATCAGTGAATCTCCTTTTTAACCTATAAAATATTAATAAAAAAACTGATTTATTAGAGAGAACTAGGGGGCGATATGTAAAAAAATATTTTATCGATAATCGCCTTAAAAAATATCGCGATATCCGATAATATCATCTACCCGAGCCCCGCCCGGCCAAACAATTACTGAGGTAAAATGTATTACAGTGCCAAATGATGCAGGGAAAGCTGCACTGCAACAAATTCTACCGAATAATATTTAGGAAAAATATTGATCAGTCACAGTCCATCAGATATTTTAAACCAACAAGGACTTTAAATGCTTAGTAACGGAGTGCAGAGAGTGCGTTTGAGCCGCATGCCTCGCAGCTCACACCCACTGCAGCTCTGGTGGATCTCTGGATGAAAAAACCTTACTGACCCCAAACTTCTGTACAACAGTATAATACAGCATTCTGGTAACCAGTAACCAAAACTCAACAAATGCAGGTCAGCAGCGATGCTAAGGGAAATAAGAAACATTTTGGCTGTAAAGGTGCAAGATATATGGACTTGAACTTCATCACACGACAGGATGCAGATGATCTCAACATGGCAGCCACTGAGGGGAGGACTGACTGTACATAATTTGCAATATATTTATAAAACTGGACTTAATTAGCACTTTATCATAGACTCACCCGCTCTGCAGATTGTGCAGTCCCAAAGAAGATGGGTATGAAGGCCAGCCAGATGATGCAGGTGGTGTACATGGTAAATCCAATGGGCTTGGCCTCATTGAAGGTCTCCGGCACTCCCCTGGTCTTGATTGCGTAAACAGTGCACGTGACCATCAAAAGGATGCTATAGCCCAGCGAACAGATGAGTGACAGGTCCGAGATGTCGCACTTGAGCACTCCGCGGGCGTTTTCAGGGTCCTGCGTGCGCTGCTCGCCGTAATCCACAACGGTGTGCGGCGGGTCCGCCACAAACCACACAAACACACCCATTAACTGAACCGAGATGAGACTGAAGGTGATGACTAGCTGGGAAGCGGGGCTAATGAACCGTGGCGCCGCGACCGAGCACTTGCCCTGCTCAAAGATCCGATGGATGCGGTTGGTCTTGGTGAGCAAGGCAGCGTAGCTGAAACACATGCCGAGACCCAGGAAGATCCTGCGGAAGGAGCAGACGGCCACTCCGGGCGCTGCTATCATGGGGAACGTGATGACGTAGCAAAGGAAAATTCCCGTTAGCAGCACGTAACTCATTTCCCTGCCAGAGGCACGCACGATTGGCGTGTCGTTGTAACGTACAAAGGTCACCACAACGAAGGTGGTGGCGAGGATTCCCAGGATGGCAATGAAGACGGGCACCACGGCCCATGGCGAGTGCCACTCCAGCTTAATGATGGGGATCGGCTGGCAGCCGGTGCGGTTTTGATCTGGCCGTTGCTCATACGGGCAAAGCTGGCAGGTGAACTCGCTGGCCTGGTAATGGTAGCCCTCGCAGCGCTCGCAGTGCCAGCAGCAGGGAACTCCCTTCACAACCTTCTTCCGCTCGCCGGTCTGACAAGGCAGGCTGCACACAGATGCGGGCACGACTGCATCCCCGCTCGCCCATTGCATGGCATTCATCTGAAGAGAAAATCACAATTAAAGAGGAACTATGGGAGTTTTGGGGAGTTCAGAAACAGTGTGCACTGATAAAGAGAATAACTCCCTTTGGAGTGACTTTTTCATGCTCAAACACCAACATTACACACTAAAGTTGAAAACGTAAAAAAGCTAAATATGTCCTCTTTATTATCATATTTCATAGAATTAACCCTTAAACAGGAAAGAGTGGAAAATGATCAGCAAATGAATCATTTAGGCCTGGTTTCACAGATAGGGCTTAGATTAAGCTAGGACTAGCCCTAAGTTCAATTAAGACATTTACTCCCAGTTTCACAGACAAGGCTTAAAGGATTAGTTCACTTTCAAATGAAAATTAGCCCAAGCTTTACCCACCCTCAAGCCATCCTAGGTGTATATGACTTTTTTCTTTCTGATGAACACAATCGGAGATATATTAAAGGGATAGTTCACCCAAAAATGAAAATTTTATGTTTATCTGCTTACCCCCAGCGCATCCAAGATGTAGGTGACTTTGTTTCTTCAGTAGAACATAAATGATGATTTTTAACTCCAATCGCTGCCGTCTGTCAGTCAAATAATGCGAGTGAATGGGAACTTCTACTAATTCTACAAATCCAATTTAAACCCTGTGGCTCGTGACGACACATTGATGTCCTTAGACATGAAACGATCAGTTTGTGCGAGAAACCGAACAGTATTTATATCATTTTTACCTCTAAAACACCACTATGTCTAACTGCGTTCAGCATTCGCTTAGTGAGGTCTGATCGCGCTCTGACAACAGAAGTGATGTCTCACGCAGATACTTCAATGAGTGCTAGACATCACTTCCGCTGTCAGAGCACGATCAGACCTCACTAAGCGAATGCTGAACGCAGTTGGACAAGGTGTTTTATAGGTAAAAAATGATATAAATACTGTTTGGTGTCTCGCACAAACCGATCGTTTTGTGTCTTAGGACATCAATGTGTCGTCACGAGCCGCAGGATTTAAATTGGATTTCTCTAAGCAAGTTTTATTTACTCTTATAGTAGAAGTTCCCATCCACTAGCATTATTTGACTGACAGACGGCAGCGATTGGAGTTAAAAATCATCATTTGTGTTCTACTGAAGAAACAAAGTCACCTACATCTTGGATGCACTGGGGGTAAGCAGATAAACATCAAATTTTCATTTTTGGGTGAACTATCCCTTTAATAAATATCCTGACACATCCAAACTTTATAATGGCAGTCAGCGATACCAAGGAGTATGAGCTGAAGAAAGTGCTTCCAAACACATCCATCCATCATAAACGTACTCCACACAGCTCTGGGGGGTTAATAAAGACTGAAGTGAATTGATATGTTTGTGTAAAAAAAAAAAAATCCATATTTAACAAGTTATGAAGTAAAATATCTAGCTTCCGGCAGATCGCCTTCCATATTCAAGTTATGAAAAAAAAAAAAACGGAACTAGTGTTAAGTTTTTCTTTTTAGTGTTTTAAGTTGAATAGGGAACGCGTAGTATGTAGGTGTAGGCATAGGATTGCTTCGCTTCAAAAAGCCTTTATTAACCCCCGGAGCCATGTGAAGTACACGTATATGATGGATGGATGTGGATGGAGGCACTTTCTTCAGCTCATACTCGTTGGTATCGCTCACTGTCTTTATAAAGCTTGGATGTGTCAGGATATTTATTAATATTTCTCCGATAGTGTTCATCAGAAGAAAGTCATATACACCTAGGATGGCTTGAGGGTGAGTAAAGCTTGGGCGAATTTTCATTCGAAAGTGAACTAATCCTTTAAGCCTAGTCCCAGACTAAAACACATTATTGAGCCGTTTAAACTGAAAGCATATTAAGGTAACACTTTAGTACATGTATTTACTATTAACTACAACTTTTCCATCAATAAACTTCTAATTTACTTCTTATTTAGTAAGGTAGTTGTTAAGTTTAGGTATTGGGTAGGATTAAGAATGTTGAATAAGGTCATGTAGAATAAGACATTAATATATGCTTAATAAGTACAGCCAATATTCTATTAATATGCATGCTAATAAGCAACTAGTTAAAAAACTCTAAAATAAAGTGTTACCCATATTAAAATATGTCAGTATTGTTTTGTCTCAAGATGCACACCAGTAATGTTTTTTTAAGGCATGTTTATAAAAGCGGTTTAAATGTCCTAATTGAACTAAGGTCTAATCTTGGCTCAATCTAAGCCCTGTTTGTGAAACCAGGCCTTAAGTAGCTTTAATAAAGGTGCCCTGGAAAAAAGAAACATTACTGATGTGCATCTTGAGACTCATCTTCAACCTCAGGGATTGGCAGCTCTAGCTCTTGAGCTCAGCTGTCATGCAGAGTTTATCTCCATCCCTAATCAAGCATATCATGTAATTTATGACACAACATTTAATTTTCAAGTAATCCTGCTGACTTTGGTTTAATAACAGTATGAACAACATATGACTTTACTTTCCTTTTCAGCATCTTTCAAAGATGTTCACAATTAATATTAGCTCTTTTACTGAAGAAAAGTAAGATTAATATATAACTACTTTCCGCAGAGTCAGAATGTTCAGCATCATGGGCGGATTTATTGGTTTTAGGTCAGACTGACAAAACGACCAAAGACCATTTGAACCAAGTCATATGACTCACATACTCAAAACAAACTCAACTATGATAATAATAACAATATTGGGTGGAAAATTATTTCTCATGCCTCCTACAAGAGACTAAATGTATCTTATGGTGCTGTTTAAGGGTTAAGAACTTGTATAGGAATTTAAAAAAAATAAAGAATCAGCCAATCAGCATTTACGCCACATACACAGTTAAATTTACATCTATGCAGCAAAAATTCCTTCTGAATTACGGGTGTTAATTCAACACCACTAATTGTACAGTCTAATTGCCATAATCATAATGACAGTCATCTACACCATAATCATCATTATCAAAGTAAATAACTATTTTATAGGCAGCCTCTAAAATTTAAGCACACTTTAAAAGGAATGTAGATGAACTCCTTACATTTAAATGCAGCTGATCCGTCCAGTGGCCGATGATTCTGTACTCAGCCGACTTGTTTGTTATCTGATACTGATAGATGTCATAGCGTCCAGGGGCATCTCCATTTTCATTAAACACAACAAGGGTCTTGGCACTTCCTGTCCGAAAAGATGAAACAACATTATGATTGTCATAACACTGTGCAATGCTGAATCAGACGCCCTCAGCTACATAATCTCCCGTGGCCACGATGAATCAGTAAACACATTAGACATTACTTGAGACATAAAAACATCAGGGTTTCTGCATAAACAAAGTATGCATAATTCTCCAGATTCATTCAACCAACAGGATGAATAAATTACAATCGATGATAAGCTAAAAATGAAATCAGGGTCATATTCTGAACAAAACAATTGACTAAACTGCTAACAAAGCATGAGAGGATCTTCATCATTTGTTATCTGTTATTTTACAAAATCATTCCATCATTACAAAGCCCTGGTGAGGTTTCTCGGGCCTACAGGAGTCGTCTCAGATGAGCAATTTCAGCAGTATACAGAGCAGATCGTGAGGAGGGAGAGTTTGTATCAAATGAGCGTCTCCTGAGATGGGGAATCATGCATTATTAAAACACCTGCATACAGTCAGCCGTGGAGTGGGTCTGGAGGATTCACCAGAAAATGCTGTTCACTGCTATGTCACACCTCGAGCAACAAAATAATCAGATTGCTCAGAGTCTCACGCACACTTGATCATTTAAGATGCAGCATTACTGCGTACCAGGTAGCAGTACCAAATGAGCCAATTAAAGGTACAGTAAGCAATTTTGGAGAAATGCTAAAAACACACCTGTAGCCAATCAGCAGTAAGGGGCTTGTCCACTCATTAGGGGGAGATGCCTGTGTTGCATAGCGTGTTTGTGAATTTGGGGGAGGAGTTATCAAGATAGAAGCATCATCCTTTAGGGTAGGGGCGTTTGTGTTTTGGTGATTTCAAATATCAACATTGTTTCTCAGAAATTGCTTACTGCACCTTTAATTGACAAGTTTAGAAATTACTAATAAAGTGAGATGACTGATAAAAGAAAGTTCTCCCTAAATACTGTAGGTGAACTTTCTGGGAACTGTGGCATAGTGGTGGTCAATTTTCACAATCTAGTGCACTGTATCGGTATGACAAAATCTGTACTATTTGTATTGCCAAAAAGAAAAATTGTGCAAACTGAATAAATGCATATGAGAATGTGTAGTTTTGTTTTTCAACACAAAAACCTGCATCCTGTTTAGTAAACACAAAAAAGTAAGCTAGACAAAAAGAAAAGTACCACAGCAAAACAAAAAACGACACTGTAAAAAATTCTTTGAAATTTACGGCAAAAAGCTGGCAGCTATGGTTGCTAGAAATTTACCGTAAAAAATATGGTAGCAACATTTGAGGCAACTTAAATTTACAGTAAAAAACATATATCTAACTCTTACTCACTCTTTACTATATATATAACTCTTTACTCACCAGCGTTTTTTAAAAAAGTTGCCTAGTTGATATACCAACTTATACTATATATCTGTTTTGTAACTTTGTAATACACTGACAACCACCAAAAACAGGTGGTGATGAGTGTCTAACAAAGCGTTGAGTTCCCTCGAAAGGGAACCAACAAAACACACCACAACAAAACACAACCCAAAACAATAACCCAATTTTACAAAGCAATATAAAATAAAACTTAAGAAAAATAAAAAATAATAATAAAAAATAAAGGAAAATTAAGGGTCCGTTTACACGACACAATTTTCAACTAAAAACGGAAAACTTTTTTCGTTCCGTTACACGACAACTGCGTTTTGGGGGCCTGAAAATGCAAACTTTTGAAAACGATACCATTATTGTCTCCGTGCAAACTACAAAAACACAAATCTGTGAAAATGGTGATGTCATGCACATGCGTATTATGTGTTTAGTCTATAGCCAGGCGCGTTTGGCTCGAGTGCTCTGTAAAAGAATGCGTATGTGCGCAGGCGTCTTTCTTTACAAAGTGACATCGCCAACTACTGGCCTGGCTTGTGTAATACAGCATTTTTAGTCATTTTCGAGGATCCTTGTGAATGGGGATCGTTTTAATAACACTGACATTGTTTTTTTGTAAACATACTCTAGATAAAGCAATACAGAAACTTTAAAGGTGCCCTAGATTATGTTTTTAAAAGATATAATATAAGTCTAAGGTGTCCCCTGAATGTGTCTGTGAAGTTTCAGCTCAAAATACCCCTTTTTTTTTTTTTTTATTAATTTTTTTAACTGCCTACTTTGGGGCATCATTATAAACGCGCCGAATTTATGCTGCGGCCCCTTTAAATCCCGTGCTCTCCGCCCACAGAGCTCGCGCTTGCCTTAAACAGTGCCTTAACAACGTTTACACAGCTAATATAACCCTCAAAATGGATCTTTACAAAGTGTTCGTCATGCATGCGGCATGCATGCATCGGATTATGTGAGTATTGTATACTGTTATATTGTTTACTTCTGCTTTTGAATGAGTTTGATAGTGCTCCGTGGCTAACGGCTAATGCTACACTGTTGAAGAGATTTATAAAGAATGAAGTTGTGTTTATGAATTATACAGACTGCAAGTGTTTACAAAATGAAAATAACGATGGCTCTCTTGTCTCCGTGAATACAGTAATAACTGATGGTAACTTTAACCACATTTAACAGTACATTAGCAACATGCTAACGAAACATTTAGAAAGACAGTTTACAAATATCACTAAAAATATCATGTTATCATGGATCATGTCAGTTATTATTGCTCCATCTGCCATTTTTCGCTATTGTTCTTGCTTGCTTACCTAGTCTGATGATTTGGTTGTGCACATCCAGACATTAATACTGGCTGCCCTTGTCTAATGCCTTTTATAATGTTGGGAACATGGGCTGGCATATGCAAATATTGGGGGCGTACATATTAATGATCCCGACTGTTACATAACAGTCGGTGTTATGTTGAGATTTGCCTGTTCTTCGGAGGTCTTTTAAACAAATGAGATTTATACAAGAAGGAGGAAACAATGGAGTTTGAGACTCACTGTATGTCATTTCCATGTACTGAACTCTTGTTATTTAACTATGCCGAGGTAAATTCAATTTTTACATTCGAGGGCACCTTTAACAAAATAATCTAATATATGTCTAAAAATATCATGACATCTCTCGGAAGATTGTTAGCATGGTAATGGATATGACAATGTTAATGTATTTGGTCTTGGTGGAATAGATCTGCTACGCAGCTGCTAAATTGCTGCTGCTGCTGAATTGCAAGAACAGGAACTTGCTACTGCCAATACATATGCCGATAAGACATAGTGCTGCTGCACAAATAGCATATATCAATAACCCATAGCAGATCTATACAGGTGGAGCTGGGGAAGGTGAAGGGTTTTAGAGGAACTCTGAAGCGCGCTGCAAACTGCCATTTAAATGTGTGAGCAACAAGCTCATTGGCTGCAGATGTGACATGGAGCAATCAGCTTGTGCCAGTAGTTAACGCTGCAATTATCATTTCATGACAGAACTATGTATAATTAAAAAAATAATAAAAATTGAAAATAAAATAAAAATGTATGATATGAAATGAAATGAAGTTTCAAAGCATGGAATATATTATGAATGTAACATTAAGAATTATTTAAGGTAATGATAAAAAATAGAATAAGACTAAATTGGTCAATCATGGGCATTGGAAGCAAAAAAAAAAAAAAATGTGGGTGGATCCTCCCCCAAAACAATTTTACTGGAGTAGATGCCATTTCCTGTATTCTGGTGCCTTTTAACTAACGGAGTGTCTATTTGCGAACCTCGGCAAACACTATGTACACTAACTGACGGAAGACACAGGATTGATTACAACAGTGATAGTTCAGGGGTATGGCGCATAGCAGAAAGTTGTGACGCAAATCGACCCGAGGTTTGAATTTGCCTTTTGCCGAACTCGCTTCACTTCCTTTTCCCATCACATATCAGATCACAAAGGCATTTATTTTCAATAAAAAAGAAGAAAATGTTCGAAAAGTGGAAATAAAAGGGAGGGCTTTATTGTCCCAATAAGGCGGCATCCCTTTAATAATTTTAATAAATACAATAATTTACACTATGTTATTATTGCATAAACAACCACACTGAGGTGCAAATAGTGGCTCTGAATGAGCCAAGTGGAATGGATTTGAGGAAGCAGTAGCATGGAGGTCAAGGCTGTAGCTAGAATGCGGAATAGAGTTTAATTTATTAGGGCATTCCTCAAGTGAAATGGATTTGACTGACGGCGCTCTGAAAAGAAAACAACTTTTTGAGCAATGTTGCTTGGGCACTTTCCCATTGAGAATGAGCAACAAATTTATATCTGGATACTTTAGATTGGTCGTGGGCAATTTTTTGAGATTATCCAATCAGAATGCTAGCAGCCGATCACATGACCGGCTTGGAGATTTCAGAAAAAATTCAAACAAGATGGCGGCCTCTCAGCAGCAGTGGAGCGAAAAAAAGGAGAGTGAACTTTGAACTATCATTTTACGCTTAAAATCAACCAAAACGCTTAAAATGCTTAAAATACCAACAGGTGACAAATATAATGTGCGTTAGCTGTAATTTAGCCATCAAATGTTTTCAGTTAAATACTAAAAAGACGCATCCTGTTTAACATCTGTAGTGGCATAGGCTGTAGGGAGTATGGCACATGAATGTAGCTTTTGACGCGATTGACGCGGGTTCGAATCCGCCTTTTGCCAAACTCGCTCTTCTCCCTTTTTCTATCACAAATCAGATCGGAAAGGCATTTATATTTAACAAAAACAAAGAAAATATTTGAAAAGTTGAAATAAAGTGCCTAACAAGTGTATCATCACCTTTAGAGAAGGTAAAAGTGAGTGGGTCCAATTTCATTGGTCTTAAAAAAAAGGGTGGATCTTGTCCCACCCACGTACAATGGTTCCGACACCCATGGGGTCAATAACAGTTATAATGAGTCCCAGACAGAAGGCGGATCACACACTGTCCCTCACGTAAACTGCCTGTGCAATGCTTCTGTTTTTGCTGTAAAAAAATATCCAGAACAAATTTGGTGTAAGCGTCTTCATCTTGATGCAGGACACTGACCATTCTCTAATCAACGACTTGATTGCGGCCTTTCGCTAGTGCAATCCAAACGCCTCATACAAAGACTGTGACAATACAGAAGGAATGATTAGAGGGTGGAGGAGATGTTTTGATTAAGCCAAGTCTTGGTTTAATCACAGGTTAGACCTCATTTTCAAGACTTGCAATTAGACAGAAGTAATTCAAAGTGCTCTGTGGAAAGCACAACACGGAAAGGGAACGTGCCTAAAACAAACGAGCCATCCTACTGTAATTTATGCGTGGCGTGTAGGCACAAGTTTTGACTTGATCTCGGCATTACTTTTCACAGTATATGCATTGCAGATATCATCCGCAGTGGAGTGAATCACTCTTGTACACTGCCTGAAGATGTATCTCATTATAACACTCCACGGCTAATATTCAGCATCAACAATGAATCAGCTCAAGTGTGCTGTATTTAAAGAGAACAAAGGCAAACGAAACAAGTTCATATGAGCATTCGGGACAGAAGATCAAAAATGTGAATTATGATGGCATATGAGATGAGATGTGATGAATCGACAGCTCCAAAAACTCCTGGAGAATCAGTCTCCATTATTAGGGTCAAATACACAATTCCCATATGTGTGAAATGGGCTACTTTTGAACCGCTACATCTTAGTTAATTTCCTACGAGTGAAACACCTCGTGGACTCGAGGGAGATTCATACTAATAGCTATTTGATGGAGCTCATGCTCAAGTGGTGTGTTTGCCAGCTCTCTTAAGGGAAGTGCTAACCTAATCAACAGAAGTTGAATGCTTGAGAGTCTCATACCGTTGAAACGTAGCCTGAGTAAATGGTAAATAAGACAGTTTTTGCTCTAAAGAGGGCGTTCAGTCATGTAGAGAGCATGAAAGATCATCTCTGTAGGGTGCGTCTCTACAATACCGTCCACCAGGCATGGACCACAGCCAACTGTGTAACTGCATCACTGAGAACCGTCGCTGCTAGCATTGTGTTTTTGGCAAAAGTGAAGAGCTGCGATTGCTACGCTGGTTCGTACTATTGGATTAGAATGTTTTATGCATCTTCTGAGAGGTTTATGCCAAAGTGAAATGCAGAAGGACTACCTGAGGCTTGACCTTTGGACACATAAGTTGTCTAAAGTTTGGGGGATGAAAGTGTTAAGGAAGGTTTGCTTCTCTGAGGTCATGTTTTTTAAAGAGTTTTAGGCATCAAGTCATCCTGCAGTCCATTTTTACCAAGTCTTCAGGAAATCAAATCATGGGCATTTAATTGATGAAGCTAGAAAGCAAAGAAGAAACTTTAAGGAGACTTGGGGCACTTTTTCAAAAAGCTTTCATACCTAAGTGCAAACAAACAAACAAACAAACAAATATCATTTATATATATTTACAAATAAAATACAACAAAATCCTTAACATATAATAATGTAAAATAAAACAAGACAAAAAATAAAACAATGAAAATAAAACAAATAAAATTTATAAAATAAAACAAAACAAAACAAAATAAACAAAACAAAACAAAACAAAACAAAACAAAACAAAACAAAACATGAAAGAAAAGCCATGGTCTCAGCCTCAATTATTAGGGCCAGGAATAAATAAATAAATGAACAAAATAATTAACAGAATATAAAAGTTAACAATGAAAAACTAAATAAAAGTAAGCAACAGAAAAGAAAATTAAACAATGCGAAAAATAATATGAAATAGCAAAAATTAACTAAAAAATAAGAGAAAAGAAAAAAGAAATCAATAAATTATATAAAATAAAATTAAACAAAAGTTATTAGAAGATAAAAAATAAAATGGGAAATAAAATAAAATATTAAAAAAAAAATAATAATAATACTAAAATAAAAATAACATGGGAAATAGAATAATATAAAATAAATAAAAGTTAACATATCTAAAACTAAAAAGTTAACAATAGAAAATAAAATTAAACAAATCGAAATTAAAAATTTGGGACTAAACTGTGGTTTAGTCCCAAAAGTACAATGCAAGACCTGCAGGAGCAGAAGAAGGAGGTTATTATCGAACTTGGGCTTGAACCAATAAATCGAACCAAATGTAGAAACTAATTTCCCGACCACTGCCCTTACCGTGACCTGATATAGTGGAATCACATCTATCCCTATACAACACAAACCATTAACATCAAATCTAGTTTCATACAGCTGCTGCTCATGATGGAAGACAACCAACGAGACTAAAAGACAAATGAATTCTCAAGTCTTAAACTATATCCATGCGACCTTACATTCAGGTTAATCATTATAACTTCACAACACATGATCGCTGTTTGGCCTCATGAATCAGGCCAAAGATTATATTCTTGATCTCATGCCAGAGTTTGATGGCAAAGCACCTTCATGTCAGAAACGAATGAACGTGTCAGTAGGTTAATTCGTCAATTAATTCAGCTGTCTGATGTGAAGTGGTGATGCCCTTTTCCAAGACTGAGATAAGGCATCACGTATTAAAGAAATGTAAGATGCCTAAAATCCCCTGTTTATTGAACCCATCTCTCTGTATTGATTGTTCCGCTGTTTATAAAGACAATTAGCTGCCGACATGCTCACAGCAGAAGCATTCAACGTCCTTTCCTTGTCCTCCATTTATTCAGCCATTATCCAGCTACTTAATAATCTGTTTCCACTTAGAAACTAAGAGAAAATCGATAATCGAGATGAAAACACAATGAAAACTTTCCAGGTCAGCACTGTATTCAATTGTTCACTATTAAGACACTCTGACTGGCTTGTGAGAGTTCTTCTTCTTAAATGTTGAATGTTGTGTTACTGTACATCCATTAAATATATGCCTTAAAAACAGCATGCATTCGCAAAACTTCTGTATTGCAGGGTGCCTTGAGTTCCCAAAACAAAAGACATGGACAAATAAGAAATATGTCTCAAAGGCAAGACTTGAGATCCCTTTAGTATGCATAAAAATAAATAAATAAAATAAAGTAAAGTAAAATAAAATAATAAAATAAAATAAAATAAAATAAACATGGACAAATATGGAAAATAGGACTTGAGTTCTCTTTAGTATGCATAATAAAATACAATAAATAAAATAAAGACATGGAAAAATATGGAAAAAAGGACTTGAGTTCCCTTTGGTATAAAATAAAATAAAATAAAATAAAATAAAATAAAATAAAATAAAATAAAATAAAATAAAATAAAATAAAATAAAATAAAATAAAATAAAATAAAATAAAATAAAATAAAATAAAATAAAATAAAATAAAATAAAATAAAATAAAAGACATGGAAAATAGGACTTGAGTTCCCTTTGGTATAAAATAAAATAAAATAAAATAAAATAAAGACATGGAAAAATATGTAAAATAGGACTTGAATTCCCTTTGGTATAAAATAAAATAAAATAAAATAAAATAAAATAAAATAAAATAAAAAAAAGACATGGAAAATAGGACTTGAGTTCCCTTTGGTATAAAATGAAATAAATAAAGACATGGAAAAATATGTAAAATAGGACTTGAATAAAATAAAATAAAATAAAATAAAATAAAATAAAATAAAATAAAATAAAATAAAATAAAATAAAATAAAATAAAATAAAATAAAATAAAATAAAATAAAATAAAATAAAATAAAATAAAATAAAATAAAATAAAATAAAATAAAATAAAATAAAATAAAATAAAATAAAATAAAATAAAATAAAATAAAATAAAATAAAATAAAAGACATGGAAAATAGGACTTGAGTTCCCTTTGGTATAAAATAAAATAAAATAAAATAAAATAAAATAAAATAAAATAAAATAAAATAAAATAAAAAGACATGGAAAAATATGGAAAATAGGACTTGAGTTCCCTTTAGTATGCATAAAAAAGGAATAAAATAAAATAGACATGAATTTCCTTTAGTAAGCATTAGACGTGCTGGTAATACGATATATCACGGTAATGAACATGCACAATATTGTTATCGTGGGCACTTCAAAATAAAGTCAATAATTATTTATTATGAATTTTTCAGATTTTTAGAATACTTTATCCATTAACCCTTTAAAAAACACAAAACCACTGTATTCTGCATCAAAGAGGCACAAACTCATGTAAGCAAGCCTAACACGCATGATCAGCGCATGGCGGAACGAGTGAGATGCGCTGAATGAAAATGCATATTCACTCTCTGACAGCAAATGGTGCTGATGGAACAGCAGAAACGCAGCGGTTACCCCGGTAACACCCATAAGCAAAGCAGCTGTGCTACTTTTTAGTATTTAAATGTTTCGGTAACACTTTACAATAAGGTTCATTAGTTAACATTAGTTAATTGCACTAGTTAACATGAACTAATAATGAACTGCACTTATACAGCATTTATTAATCTTTTTAATGTTAATGTCAACATTTACTAATACATTATTAAAATCTCATTAACATTAGTTAATGCACTGTGAACTAACATGAACAAACAATGTATTTTCATTAAATAACGTTAACGAAGATTAGTAAATACAGTAACAAATGTATTGTTCATGGTTAGTTCATGTTAGTTAATATATTAACTAATATTTAACTAATGAACCTTACTGTAGAGTGTTACTAATGTTTCAAACAGCATCAGCTTTTTTGTATTCGCATTTAAGTTTTCAAATTTAAACATTACTCTGGACTACAATAAAAGTAACTGTATTATTTATTATTTATAGCTGAGCTAACACAATCAAACAGTTATTAAACCTTTTATAGTATGACAACACTTTTTTGCAAATTATTTAAATATCGTGATAATACAGCATACCGTGATAAAAGCTTCAGCAATTATCGCAACATGAAAATGTGTTACGTCACATGCCTAGTATGCATAAATTACATAAAATAATAAAATAAAAACTGATTAAAATAAGACTTCTACAAATATGGACTGTATTACAAAGGTGTGACTTGAGTACTAAGGATTATGGATACATGTTGGCCACTACACATCAAGTGTACCAGCACGTGTACAGCAGAACAACTACAAGACATTGGTGTGATCATGACAGACATGTTCATTTTTTTTTCTCAGCTCTCCCTTCAGAGGTCTAACACATATCTAAAAATAAGCATATGTATGAAGCCACTGAAGTGCATCTGATTGCAGTTGACTTGGCAATTGCCTGCTGGCGATAGTAGCTGTCATAGCTCTGGGATAAAGGTTGTGGGTTTGATGCTCGACTCCTCAGATCTGCTGCTTTTATCATTGACGTGATTAGAAATTGTCCTTTTGGTGTTTGCCAAAAAAAAAAAATATATATCTTACTGACTCGATCAAGCGTTCCATGCAAGAAAACACAGAATAGAAATGTCAGTTATGAATCATGTGATCTTAAACACACATGATGGCTCATATATACACAAATACACACACACTCATGCATGGAAGATGAGCACACACACACACGCACACAGAGTTTTGAATTTTAATGAATGCAAAGCACAAAAACAGCAATTGAAATGCATTTTGTCAAGCAAATTAAACATTACACATTACATTATATTTGACTCATGAATCTGACTGAACGTAAACATCAACAATTTATCATCACATGATCGAGCACAGCCAAACTAGCATGCACTTATGGTCATGTCCATTTCTAATGCCATTGTTTGTGCAAAAGCGTAAACCCTTCAAGCCACGCTTTTGCATTCATTACGCTGAGGACCAAACTGACCATGTTTCACCCTAAAAGTCATGAAATCCTTCCTGCATTTTTTTTTTTTTTTTACATCCTCCAAATCTTTAAAATGTTTCAAAAACAACTCATTTAAACATGCCTCCTGAACCTTTTTATTATCTCATTATTATCTCATGATTATTTTGATAAATTAATCAGCATGTGACTTAATTAAATCAATCAATTTGCAGGGTTATTGTTGTTAAATAAAACTAAAAACTAAAATTTCGAGAAAAAATTTGAAATAAAATGTTGAGAATAAACTCATTAAATTACGAGAAAAAACTCGTTAAATTTCAAGAAAAAAGTCGAGATAAAATGTTGAGAATAAACTCGTTAAATTACGAGAATAAAGTCATTAAATTACGAGAAAAAAGTCGTAAAATTACGAGAACAAATTCGTTAAATTATGAGAAAAATGTCGTTAAATTTCGAGAAAAAAGTCGAGATAAAATGTTGAGAAAAAAGTCATTAAATTATGAGAATAAAGTCATTAAATTACGAGAAAAAAGTCGTTAAATTATGAGAACAAATTCGTAATTTAACGAATTTGTTCTCATAATTTACCGACTTTTTCTCATAATTTAATGACTTTATTCTCAACATTTTATCTCGCCGTTTTTACTCGAAATTTAACGACTTTTTTCTCGTAATTTAATGACTTTATTCTCAACATTTTATCTCAACTTTTTTCTCATAATTTAACGAATTTGTTTTCATAATTTAATGACTTTATTCTCAACATTTTATGTCGACTTTTTTACTAGAAATTTAACAAGTTTTTTCTTGTAATTTAACGAATTTGTTCTCGTAATTTAATGACTTTTTTCTCATAATTTAATGAGTTTATTCTCAACATTTTATCTCGACTTTTTTCTCGAAATTTAACAAGTTTTTTCTCGTAAATTAATGAGTTTATTCTCAACATTTTATCTCGACTTTTTTCTCGAAATTTAACAAGTTTTTTCTCGTAAATTAATGAGTTTATTCTCAACATTTTATCTCAACTTTTTTCTTGAAATTTAACGAGTTTTTTCTCGTAATTTAATGACTTTAATCTCGAGATGGTTTTATTTTTTTATTATTGCTTGGCCCTAATCCTCTTCCGTATAACTGAAATTAAAAAAAAGAAATGTATTTTATTTCAGCTAGTTGCAAAGGCAACATTTCTCATTTTCCTTTAGTTTAAAGGGTTAGTTCACCCAAAAATGAAAATTCTGTCATCAATTACTCACCCTCATGTCGTTTCACACCCGTAAGACCTTCGTTCATCTTCGGAACACAAATTAAGATATTTTTGATAAAATCTGATGGTGGTTCAAAGTGTTTATCAGACTTCCAAAGTCACATGATTTCAGTAAAAGAGGCTTTGTTACGTCAAGTTTTTCGAAACGTTTCGAAATTTCATTGGTTCATGTGACTTTAGCAGTTTGATACGCTCTCCGAACCACTGATTCGACACAAAAGATTCGTAAAGCTTCGAAGCTTCATGAATCAGTGTTTTGAAATCGCCCATCACTAGATATTGTTGAATAAAGTTATTTTGTTTTTTTGTTGCACAAAAAGTATTCTCTTCGCTTCATAACATTAAGGTTGTACCACTGTAGTCACATGAACTGCTTTAAATACGTCTTTAGTAGCTTTCTGGCCACTGGAAGTGTTAATTATCTTGCTGTCAATACAGGCATCACTGAGCCATCGGATTTTATAAAAAATATCTTAATTTGTGTTCTAAAGATGAACAAAGGTCATATGCGTGTGGAATGACATGAAGGTGAGTAATTAATGACAGAATTTTCATTTTTTGATAAACTAACCCTTTAAGTTGAAATAATAAAATTAAAAAATAAATAAACTAAAAATAAAAACCAAAACTTAATAAAAACTATAGACATTTAAAAAAATAAACTAATAAAAAAATGACAAAAAAAAACGAATAAAAGACTCATAAAGACAGTCTTTGCCGCCATCTAATGTCGTAATAATGTAACTTCTGTTGCTGTTCACGATCAGGGACTATTTTTTCTGGTGGAAGGAAGCCTTTTAGTGAAAGTTTACTTCATGAATGTTGCATGGATACATATTTTTGGCTTTAATATTTGTATTGTGTGGTAACCATTTTATAAAAGCAATGAAAAAAATAGATATAAAAAAATAAGATATATTTAAAAAAAAGTATATATATAATATCTAATTTAACATATTAAAATATTAAAATATTAAAGGGGTCATGACTTTTTATTATATATATATATTCATAAATAAATTATATATATATATATAATATATATATATATATATATATATATATATATATATATATATATATATATATATGCGGAAAAACTATTATTTTCAACCCTCATTCTGTCCCTCTGTTTAAAATGAACCATTTTTAAGGGCTGGCTCCTTTAAGGCTTGTCAGTAAACAACCACTGTTATGATTGGTTAGTGTCATTGCATAGAAAACAGTATCAGTGCCCACTTGCTATTGCACGCGAGTAAGTATTTTGAAAACATTATCCATATAAAACCGCCATTTACAGACAAAGCATTATGAAATCATTTACTTACGGTTTGAGCTGCAGCTGCTGTCAGATCCAAGACAGATGACTGCATCATCTGTCAACAAAAGTTTCTTTACAAACTCTCCATTACACTGTCCCTCGTTTACAAAACAAAATGCTCAGAACAAACATATAATCCTCTGATACGATTTGGAACGGCATTAGAATAAACCATCCACTTGTTTCTGAAGCTGGGATTCTTTTGAACTCTACAGAGACACAAACGAGCTAACGAAAGCTAACGTTCTTTCACTCTTCCATTTGTCCTGTTGTCGACAGACTCAAGTGTGTGGAGTATATCAGAATCTGAACGCGCATCTGTATACTGTATCCAGTGTAGACAGCATCAGTGATTATAATGGAATATAGTTGCTATTGACGAAACACTCACATCCAGTGTAGGCAAATGTCAGCCATTAAGCGACTGAATACCAGTGGGCGGGGCCTATGGTACGATGATGTATAACTATTCGTCGATGTCTTGCTCTGGAGGCAGTCATATGCAAATGTGTTTGTCCATGTGATGTCACAGATCCCGCAATATCATAATAAATGCTTTGTTTATAACGAGGAGGGCGTTTTAAGCTATGAAACTTTGCAGGATGTTTTAATAACCTTTTAAATGTCAAAAGATCACATCATGACCCCTTTAACAAAAATTATAATAGCACTGCATATCAATGATACAAAAATAACACTAGTAATTTGATAGATTTGATTGAATGAATTGGTTAGTTTTAGTTTTCTTGTGTTATGTGTGAGTAAATCTCACGCTAGCAGGATGTAAAATGTATTTGTTTTGTTGAAATTATAGCTAAACAGTTTGTCGAATATCTGTGGGTCTTATTTTAAAGATGTTATGGGCGTCATCAAACGTACAAATGAATCAAAAGCAAATATGAAACTGGCCAGACTAAGCTATTCATTTATAGCCACTGAAATATACATGAAGCAGAATGGTGTAGCATCCATAAATGTTTGACCAAATGACTCAACCACATCAAAAGACATCTATGGTGGGAATCATTAATTCTTTCACTCTTTTCACAATCCAATCAAACAACAATAGTCCGTCCAACATTTTCCCCTCAAATAAAGTTCCCCTGAAAAGTTAGAGGAGCAAGATTGTATGAGAAAGCAGAGGAAGTGAGCATAAATCCCTCTGATCTAAAAATATCACATGAGACGTGGATTCTGGAGATCACTCAAATGATGTAGCAAGAAAAGGGAAACCCTGTATCAAGGAATTTTTGATGCTTTGCATAAAGCAACAACACGTATCAGCAAAAACGTTTTCTATAAAGAGACACGAGCGTGTAGATGAGGTGAGGAGTTCATGTGTGACAGGAAGTTAGAACTGAAGAATGGACAGACAGTAGGGAGGGGAATTGTAAGGAAAAGAACGATTTTGGATCCTTAAAGATCCTGTGAATTTTCTTAGTCATTTTGAGAAGGAAAGAATGAGCACTACTTGGACAAGAGCTCCAATTGCACTTACTATCCTCAGAAGCCATAGTCAAATTTTACTTCATTTCAGATATCAACAGAACAGAAACAACAAATCAGAAATAAACTGGATTATTGAAAAAAAAATGAATTCAAACTGGGGTTAAAGTTCAAGTGTACTTACTAACAATCCAATTAAACCATTAAATTAGTTGGAATAACGGATGTTTCTCACCATTAAAGCTGACGTTTCTGATGTATCCCAGCAGCTCCTTGCCATCTATGTTGCTCATGCGGGGGCAAAGGCCTGGATATCCTGAGCAGAGGTCCCTATGCATGCGATGCAGCGCATGGGCCATGGCGTACACCGCGTCCATCACAAACTGCACCTTCCCCTCTTGCTCATAAGTGGAGTCCCTGCCAACCTTCTCCAAGCCTGCAATAAAAGAAGACATGAGTCCAATGCAAAACTTTGAACATTTTTTTCTAAACATGGCCAAATGACAGGCTTGGTGCAACTCTTGAGTTCCTGGACAGCTATGGGGAAAAGCATTCATTTATATGCAAGTTTAATTTCGTTTCAAAGGATTTCCAATGTAATTTCTTCTTTCCAAAGCATGCCAAACTAATTCACACAATGCCTCAATGCCTGATGATGAATTCATGCCGTGCTCTGCGATAATTAGTTTATTAGCGCCGATGGGAGTGACCTTTTCAACGAGGTTAGCAAGAGAAAATAACAAAAAACAAACACCAACAAACAGTACGAGTGCAAATCCACTGCAAAGACTCCACTAGCTAAACCCTAAGTAAACATTGTAATTTCTTTTTTTAAAAGCTTTAAATAGGACCTATTTTGCTTTTTTACATTATCAACTTTTTCTAGTGTGCAACATTGCTGTTTGAGCATAAAAAGGTCTGCAAAGTTACAAAGCAAAAAGTCCGCTCATAAAGGAACTCACTCTCTATATCAGTTTTTGCTGATTAATCAGCACCATTAACCGATCAGTAATTGGTTATCAGCAACAATTTGGGTGTCCTTTGCTAGAGCGGCTAAGAAGGGTGTGCTGTCATTATATAGTACAAAAGCAGCCTCTAGAGGCAAAATAAAAACTATCATTGACACCCCGTGGTGTTTGTTTTGACACGTGAGACTCGTGTCACGAGAATATCGTTATCGTTATTGGTAAAATCCACTGTTGGTTGACCTCTAGTAAGCATTGTTTCTGAAAGTCCCTGAAACGTCTCGAATGTAGTTTTGAATTTTCTTCTGGGGACGAACAAGTCACAATATACCTCAATTCCCGCCCAAGTGATATGCAATAAAGAGGCGGGGCCTGCTCATGTTAGTAGGCCTGGATTAAGGCGTTAGTAGTGTGTCAACACTTGCGGTTATGGTAAGGGCGTGGCATTTCCCAGGGACTTTAAAAATAAAGTGTTTTTTTTTTTTGAACATTCAAGCATGAAACCCAATTCTAGTAGACACAAAACAACATGAAGGCTTTGTAAAAGGGCATAATATGTAGGGATGTCCCGATCACGTTTTTTTGCCCTCGAGTCCGAGTCATTTGATTTTGAGTATCTACCGATACCGAGTCCCGATCCGATACTTCTATAATACATAAAAAAGAATAAAGAAGAGCGAAAAAAAACAGATCCAGGAGCAGTGCTTTTCAGGTTTTTCAGGTATCTAACAGTAATCAAATAGTAATCAAATATAAAATATCACTGCATATTATCTTTACTGTATAAAATAAATAATGATTAATCATTATTGAAGTTACAAAAACTATACAGTCAAGAGCAGTGAGTGATTTCTTTGTTATTTGTTGTTTGATTTAAAATTAAAAACAGGCAGCAGGAATAGTTTTTTTTTCCCCTTTAAGACATGCACATCCAGTACATATACTGTTACACATGCGCTGTCTTTCTCGACTAATATACGTTCACTTAAGACATAACCGACTATGTTTGCTAGGCTACTCGCTAAGACGGGCATGTTGACATAATTTTTGTATGAATTTGTCCGCTGAAGCGCAAGACTTGAAAGAGAACTCCGTATTTGCGCGCTGACTGAAATAAGCGTGTGCGCGCTTCGGATGAGCGCACACAAATCTTCTCACAGCGCGCGAGCTCTCTTTCGCGTCTTGTTCTTGAAGGTTTAAATTAGCAAGGCTTAAATGAGTTAGTTTAAACACAGATAGAAACGTGTGCTGTTCAGGTCTCACCTGCGCTCGCGCTATCAACGGCGATGACGGCGTAAATGACTGGACATTAGAGCAGACGGCACTCGCAGTTAACAGTTTACAAAGAGTGACTGTTTTGTCCACGCTTTCTGATTATCGTTGTTGTAACGTTTTGCGCATCCATCGACTGAAACATACATTATCTGAACTCTGTCTGTCTGTTTTCCACGTTGCTATTTTAAACCATATTAACCAATAGCTAGATGCGTCGTCATTCGAGATGGACCATGGTGCAAGTGCGTACCGAACCGTAAGTGGAGAACCGTTGCACCCCTAATACATATATATCCGAGTCCTGATCGGGAGGTAACGTCCGATTCCGAGCGAGTCTGAAACCACGTGATCGGGCCCGATTTCCGATCACGTGATCGGATCTGGACATCCCTAATAATATGTCCTCTTTAGCTTTCAATGTTATCAGTATCACCCACATCCATAATCTGCCATGACTCTCCATAATATCTGAGGTTAATTGTGGAGTGTTGATACTTCCATTTCCCCATTTATGTTCAATTTTATGTTAAAAACAAAGGAGAGCTTTAAAAATGTTCAGTAGCAAAGAGCAAATTAACAGGTCCAAGCGGAGCACTCAATCAGTAAACTTGTCAGGCTAGAATTTATATGGACTCGTTTACAGAGAATGAAATACAATGCTTCTCTGTAGTGGACTGAGGTCTACAACTCAACTGAATGGGAAGCGTTTACCTCACCAGAGGGAGCACTTACTCGTCTTGTTGGTTTAATGAATCACTCAGGTTCAGCCACATTAAGGAGATCTTGGACACAGTATCTTTGGAGAATGCTGCAAACTAAACCACTTAATCTCAAGCAAAGGCTGGACTATGAACTTTGAATAAGGCTCTACACTGCAGAAATGAAGCCAACTTTGGCTTCCAAACAGGTGATACTTAAAATATCTTACTTTGTTAAATTCAAATCAATCAATCAATCAGTCAGTCAGTCAGTCAGTCAGTCAGTCGCATGATCAAGAGCGTGACTGCTTTTATTCTACAGTGCAAAAAAATGATGTTATTATTAAGCAACTTACCTTTTAGATACAATATAGCAGTTACTTTGTCTATTTTTGCTCCGTCAGTGAAAACATTCACAAAGCCACAGCAGAACCACCTGAACAACACACAGTACTGGTGTTCGTGAAATAATTCCCTTTTTGAACGTATTGGTTGAGTGAATAATTCAGTAACTCATTCATAATTACAGACTTGTTTACTTTCTCGAATGAATCTGTTTTTCAACTAATCAGTTGAGTAAATAATTCAATGATCTACTCATGACAGTCACTTGTTTAGTTCTTGAATGAATCAGTGTTTTTGAACAAATCTGTTGAGTGAATGATTCAGTGATTCACTCATAGAGGCTTGTTTTGTTTCAGAATGAAACAATGTATTATTTGAACAAATTGGTTGAAATAATGAGTTAATCATTCACACACATACTGGTGTAACAATGTAACTGAAAATCCTCACCACTAATTTACAGACTGACACAGAGGAGTATAATATAATATAACCACAGCATCCTAGCATCTTCTATTTTTGTACAGGCAAACAACACCATAAAAATCCACCGTGAAACTCAAGTTAAACATTCATACAATTTTAAAAGTGGGCTCTTGGAAGGCAGAGTGGCAAATATTGATGCATTCAGTTAAGCCAAGCCATTCTGTGCAGAAAACACAGTCCAAACACACATTAGTCTCATAATCAGTCCTAGATCTGAAAGCTGAGAAAGTCTGGAGGCATGAGAGGGAAGGATCTTTTGTCTAAATGAGTGATGAGTGGCAATGTAGAGGACACAGAGCCCAATCATTATAACCAGCATCTTAATTAAACTTCATTTATGGGGGCTAATTCAATTTGCCCCGAACAAGACCAACACATATCGCAGTTTCGCGGCAGATGAACACCCCTCTGCTGTGGTTAGATGAGAAAATTAGATAAATGGCAAATTAATTACGGAGATTTTCTTTCATCATGAGATTAATGAAGAAAAAAAAAAAACAGGAACAGCATCAGAGGCCATTTTTGCTTCTGACAGCCTCAAATACATTTCCATTAATAGAGTGACATTACAGCCGCGGTTGCTCATCATGCTCTAAAGCTTCATGATAAAAAGCCTCATGATAAAATGTCAGAATTTGACTGACATCTGCTGGGCTAATTTTGTGACTCTGTGAGATATCCCACAATGCAATGTACTTAATTTTACCTTGCATTTAGGCAAAAGAAGTGTCAATAAAGAACCAGTTTACTTGATTCATTATTTGGTCAGACTGCCAAAAGTTTTTTTACACAAAATCTGATTAAAATTACAAAACTAGTATTATATTGTAATTAATATTATTCAGCAAGGGCAAATTAAATTGATCAAAAGTGACACTAAAGATATTTATAGTCTTACAAAATATTTCAAATGCAGTTCATTTCAACTTTACATTTATCAAAGAATCCTGAAAAAAACGTTTTGTTTTTATATTAAGCAGCACAACTGTTTTCAACATTGATAATAATAAGAAATGTTTCTTGAGAAGCAAATCAGCATATTAGAATGATTTTTAAAGGATCTTGTGACACCAAAGACTGGAATTACACAGGAATAAATCATATATAAACCAAACAAGGAAACTTTATGAAATTCCACAGTGTCCTTTTTGCTCATACAATCAATCAATCCTAAGCCGCAGGAATGATGGTAAGGAGAAAAAATGTCATTAGACAACGCAGCGTCAGTACAACTGACAAAGACATTATGAAGAAGTAACTCGTAACTGCACTGCAGCCAAAGCGTGACAGATATCACCTAATTTACAATCCAATTTACTTTTAAGGGTTTTTGGGAATACTGTCAATGTCAATCATTTCACAGTGGAACTAGAACTAAAGCTTTATGTAGCCAGAGCACTCATTATGCCCTCCTTTTCCTTAATAGAAATTACAATTTTAAGTGAACATCAACAAATCGACATGCGTTACATGAGCTGGTGCGAATGTTGTTGTCTCATTGACAGAATAACTGCAGTTTTTACCGCAGTGGAATCAGATACATCACCATTCCTTTTTCCACATATGTACCTTTTTTCTTCTCCAATTAAAAAGGAATGTAAATCAGGCCACGCATTTGCATAGGATGGTAATATTGCCCGTTTTTTGACAGGATCGAGAAGGTATGAGGTAAGGTAGAAAAGCAGTGCGCTAAATCTTGGGAGTTTTAATGAAAATCTAGCTTGAAGACATTTTTTGTAAACAGTTCTGATGGCTACCTGACTAGATTAAATCATTAGACCTTGCTCTATACAAATGGCACTTATAATTTGCAGCAGCTACGTTTTAATGATCATCTATTCATTTGAAGCTTTAGCGTGAGGAATGGCGACATCTCAAGCTGCAATATTGCCAGCAATTGCATCTGAAAACCCTTTGGCGTTTTTCATGAAATAGCTAGTGACGTGAAGTTCTGCACAGGCACAAAAAAATGTGATAATCTTAAACATTAATCATTAAAATGAGAGCCTTTTGTGAAAAGATTGTGCTGCATAATGAGAACTTAATGTATTTACCTGTCGTTAAGCGACAACTTCTTATCCACAGTTCTTTAACTGCAGACACAGCACTCTGGAGCAACCATGCTTGCTTGTGCCTTGCTCAAGGGCATGATGGGATATGGAGGTCTTGATTTAAACCCAAAATCTTTGGCATTACCACCCCAACTCAATTATCTAGACTTACTAAACAACCTTCAAATAAATCATATTCTTCAGGAGAATCAAGCCTCCTGCTGTCACTTTGCAGTAAAAAACAAAAACATATTTGTGAGACGGAAAAAATCTGTTCTTGGTCCGTTATTCTGTCATGTTGTGTAGTATTAATTCAAATTGCGGGTCTTTAATAAAGTCTTTAATAAAGTCTTTAATAAACACAGAGAATAACACAGGAGAATATACCACACTACACATGTAAATTAAGCAAGAAAAAGGCGCTTTCTCACGCCGTAAACAGTCCAACTGAGGAGGCAAGGTGGGGGCCCTGGAGGAGGACAAGGGGCTGGTGAAGGGCAGGAAATAAGAGAAGACGGTGGCAGGGGATTCAGGGTGGCCATGACGATGGGAGGAGCCAGGAGCAGGAGAAGCCATGCAGGGACCCAGAGCGCAGCCAGGACGAAGGTCCACGGCGGACTCGAGGGAGGGAGGAGCCATGGTGGAGACTTGGCTGACAACACCAGGGAGATGACTGATGGAGACGAGGCAGGGGGAAGTGGAGCCCTATGCACAGATGAAGAGCAGATGGGACCGGGCGAAACTGATGGTCCTGGAGGCCGAGGCCGAGTCGCCGTGACGAGCATCCAAGGTGGAACCGGTGGGACTGAGGACTGAGGTGAAGTGAAGGGGATCTGCAGCTGGAGCTGGGGGAATCCTCTTTACTAGGTGGAGCTGGAGATCAGAAGACCCAAGGAAAATCCACATAATCAGGTGTGGATTAATTTAAACAGTCCAACTGAGGAGGGAAGGTGGGGGCTCTGGAGGAGGACAAGGGGCTGGTGAAGGGCAGGAAATAAGAGAAGATGGTGGCAGGGGCTTCAGGGTGGCGATGACGATGGGAGGAGCCAGGAGCAGGAGAGGCCATGCAGGGACCCAGAGTGCAGCCAGGACGAAGGCCCACGGCGGACTCGAGGGAGGGAGGAGCCATGGTGGAGACTTGGCTGACAACACCAGGGAGATGACTGATGGAGACGAGGCAGGGGGAAGTGGAGCCCTATGCACAGACGAAGAGCAGATGGGACCGGGCGAAACTGATGGTCCTGGAGGCCGAGTCGCCATGACGAGCATCCAAGGTGGAACCGGTGGGACTGAGGACTGAGGTGAAGTGAAGGGGATCCGCAGCTGGAGCTGGGGGATCCTTTTTACTGGGCAGAGCTGAAGATCAGAAGACCCAAGGAAAATCCACATAATCAGGTGTGGATTAATTTAAACAGTCCAACTGAGGAGGGAAGGTGGGGGCTCTGGAGGAGGACAAGGGGCTGGTGAAGGGCAGGAAATAAGAGAAGATGGTGGCAGGGGCTTCAGGGTGGCGATGACGATGGGAGGAGCCAGGAGCAGGAGAAGCCATGCAGGGACCCAGAGCGCAGCCAGGACGAAGGCCCACAGCGGACTCGAGGGAGGGAGGAGCCATGGTGGAGACTTGGCTGACAACACCAGAGAGATGACTGATGGAGACGAGGCAGGGGGAAGTAGAGCCCTATGCACAGACAAAGAGCAGATGGGACTGGGCGAAACTGATGGTCCTGGAGGCCGAGGCTGAATCGCCGTGACGAGCATCCAAGGTGGAACCGGTGGGACTGAGGTGAAGTGAAGGGGATCCGCAGCTGGAGCTGGGGGATCCTCTTTACTAGGCGGAGCTGGAGATCAGAAGACCCAAGGAAAATCCACATAATCAGGTGGTTTCAGAGGAGTCGAGGGACTGAAGGGAACCAGCGGAGGCAGGGCCAAAGAAACTGGCTGGCTTTGGAAGAGGAAGTAGGAGAGCGAGGCTGGATGGGATCTCTGGAGACACGGGAGACTTTGAGATGGGTGGAAACACAGAAGACTTGGAACTGGGGGGTCTTCTTCCATTCCCTCGCTCTCCTCTAATATTCCCATGGCGGGACATGATGTTGCTGGCTCACACGCCTGGTCAGATGTTTTGTGACGAGCAGGTCACACTGAGGTGATGGTTGGCTCGGTCCTCTTTACTGGTGTTGCCTTGTGCATCACGGCAAGCTGGAACTCTCTATCTGTGGTGGGCTCTGGCATCTTGTCTGTGCAGCGGGATGATGCTGGGCTCTTCTAGAGTTAAGCCATTTAGCAAGGTAGCCTAGGCACACATAGTCATAGGCCACTAGTGTTAAGCCATTCGGCAAGGTAGCCCAGGCAAGTCTCAGTGCTTGCTCTGCAGCAGCAATAGCAATAATTAACAGCAGCAGCGTAGCAGATCTATTCCACCAAGACCAAAATACATTACATTGCCATATTCATTACCATTTCTCTCTCCAAGAGTTGTCATGACAGAAATACAAAGTTCTGTCATGAAACTCTAGATGGCATGGGCTGATAGGTCCCTTGAGCTATGCTGTACACCCTGTATGTTTTTGTCTCACTGTGTTTTCCAAAATAATTTTTTAAGTTGATGAAAGAGCAACCTTTGAGCAATAATATGGGCTTTGTCACATATATAACATTCTATTCTGGCAACATTTATATTTAAAGTTATTGTAAGTCTACATAAATCTACATATTTGGCTGCCTTATGTAAAACAGAATATAGTAATTATATTTTTAATATAGCTATAAAGAAAAACACTTAAAAACAGTAAAGGACAGATATTTTTTGCACACACATACTGTATCTTGTCTGACAAAATAAAGAAAGCGTTCATGTAGTGCAGAAGTAGTGCCGTGATTAGCATAAACGCTATATAGTCAAGGTAACAAGCTCTCAAGAGTGGTTCAAAAAGATTCTCTCCATATATAGATGTCTTCCACAGGTTACATCGCTCAGAATCAAAAGTACTTGATTTGACAGCACACTTCAACAATACAGTTCACATTTGTCTCATGCAAAAAAGAACAGAATGAGTTAGCTGTTCAATTCTGCCGTGACTCACAGGAGACATTTGGCAAAAAGCATGCAATTTTGATACTTCCAAGAAAACATGGACAAAGGTGTACTTTATGAAATGTCTTCAAGTGCCCTCCACTTAACAGGCAACTTTGGCTTGCTTTCATTCTTCCCGTGGACACCCATTTACTCCAGCATAAAGGGCTCAGAGCTATTAGAGCCGAGGCAAGTGACGAGCACCATGAGTGGAGCTCAGACCAACACAGACACTTTGCGTTTACTTTCCTTTTCATATGAAAGGTTGGGATGCAGGTGCACAAGAGGGCTGAAAAATGCGCTATTAAACAGGCTGCCTACACCAGACGCACTCATGTGAATTCCAAACATTTCAGGGAATTTATTTTAGAGGCTTTTTCTCAGCGGGAGGCAAGAGAATGTTAATGGGTCATTCCTATTATGCAGTACATTTTCAAGACCCCACATATATGCTTACCACTAAAAGTTTTAGTGGTAATCTTTTAACTAATGAATTGCTCAGAAATACATGCATTAAACTGATCAAAAGTGACAGTGAAGACATTTATAAAATGTCATATTTCAAATAAATGCTGTTGAACTTGAACTTTATCAATATAAGATAATGTTTCATGAGCAGCAAATCAGCCTATTAGAATGATTTCTAAAGGATCATGTGACACTGAAGACATAAATTTACATTTTAAAATGAATTAATTAGTTATGGAAAAAAATTATGTGTTAAAATCTGCGTTTTGAGCGAATAAATCGGGTGAATCAATGATTCAATGGCCCATTCATAAAGAGAGCCACTTACTTCATTCCTGAATGAATCAGCCCTTTGAACAAATCAAATGGATGAATAACTCAAAATTGTCCCCATACCCTTAAATAGGGCACTATTTGACGGAACAGACATTTTTTGTGGACATTATCGAGTGCACTCACAAATTAAGATATTTTTGTTGAAATCCGATGGCTCAGTGAGGCCTCCATAGGGAGCAATGACATTTCCTCTCTCAAGATCCATTAATGTACTAAAAACATATTTAAATCAGTTCATGTGAGTAAAGTGGTTCAATATTAATATTATAAAGCGACGAGAATATTTTTGGTTTGAAAAAAACAAAATAACGACTTATATAGTGATGGCCGATTTAAAAACAATGCTTCAGGAAGCTTCAGATCATTATGAATCAACGAATTAGCATCAAATATCTAACTAAAAACAAACAAACAAAAAAAAAACGAACACTTTAACTAACATGAGCGTGATAAAAAAAACTGCCTAAAATGACAAAAAACATCTTTGGAAAAAAAAAAAAATTATGTGTAATTTGAGTGTTTAGTTTGTCTCACATCCCGTTACATGGAGAGGGCAGGGTTTATGACCTATACTGCAACCAGCCACCTGGGGGCGATCGAGGCGCTTTGGCTTCACTTTTCAGGACTCATGTGGCATGCTTGTGTACAACTGATGTATGCTCAATGGCTAGAGAATACCCATAATGCACTGTGAGAGTCGCGAGCTGAATGAATTCCCACGTCTCGCCAGAAAATGGCGCCCGCAGCTGAATCATCCATCCATTCATTCATTTTACAAACCGCTCGTCCATGGCGTACAGCGTAATGTAATGCAGTTATAAATTCATTTTTAATTGATTGTTAAATTTAATTGATTGTTAAATGTTTATCTAAGGTTTATGCATCATTTCCATGACAGAACTCAAGATAAATCCTTTCATCTCACTACTGGAACTGGCGGTTGCTAAGTTTCAAATGATTATTAAGTAACGTACAAACTATGCAAAAGCGGCAGCCCTTCATGGCGTATACCCTGTGTCCAAATTCACTCACTCGTTTTCAGTCACTCCTTCAAGTGAACTGCATTAATAATTAACTAATGTAGGTAATAGTGAATGAGGGTATAGGGGGCGATTTCGGATTCAGCCAATGACTTACTCATTTAGACATTTACCGCTACCTACTGGCACTTTTAGTTTCTTATTTAGAGTATCATTTCATAAAAAAAAAAAATTCATATTTCCATATTAGTAATAATAATAAAAAAATATTATAGGTATAGTTAACTGCAAAATTAAAATTCTGTCATCATTTATTCACCCTCATGGACATTGAAGCCTAAAAGTTTATATAATAAATTCTCTGTTGAATCAAATAAAATTATTTTTTTCCATATATATATATATATATATACACATGTTTCAAATAATTTATGAATAATCAAATATTGATAATCCATTTTTTTCTTATTTCTTTCATAGGACATGAAATGAAAAACAGTTGATCTGGATGTGTCAAAGCAAGGCCATTGAGCAAGGCCTCGTTTTCCGAAAGTCACGGCGTCCACTCAGGGCGAGAGCACACAGGTAATTCAAAGTCATTATCAAAAGTGTTCTCTACAATGAATTGTCTGACAATGATCATGGTGTCCTCTTATCCTCGCTCAAGTGGAAGTTTGCACTAAACACTAATTATCACACACAGGTTCTTAACTCAGCGAAGCGTTCGCGACGCACAAACTCACATGCACAAAAACGCTCGTGAATGAACCTAAATGACAGTGCGAGCAAATTACATGGTATTCCGAACAGGAGAACAATGTTAGTATCAAGGACGTCCACCCTCAGCCCACCTTGTGCCCAGCCATCAGACACATTCAAAGATCAGACGCTGTATTTTTCGCCCGTGGAGTTCTTACATTAGCATTCGGCCTGAAAGTTTGTGACTTTGATTGACCTCTGAATCCATTTTCACAACTTTATTTCGTGCAGGTTTCCCACTTCATCTGAAAAGGAACATACTGTGAATGTTTTGTTGACACTCCTGTATAATCACTCCTACCTTAGAGCATAAGTTAGTTGTAAAAAGTCGGCTGTTTCGTGGCAGGGGTATCAGTGAGGGGATGTGAGTGCTATTAACTTTGAGTTCCAGCCCTGCATATGTAAGCATGCGCCTACTCAGAGCCCAGTGAGGGTCCATCCAGCTGATCGCCTCAGGCTACTTGTACCACTGTTGTGTTATTAGCATCAGAGCACCTGAAAAAGAAAGGATGTGGGTGTACCTGCTCCTACAATCCAAACTCTTTGCACCTACATGGCCTCTGGAGTCTCACCTGCCATTTACAATAAATCAACAGCTGCTCCAAGTCTGCGGAGAGAGCAGTGATCTACAAAAGAGAGTTTATGAAAGTTCATCAGACAATACTGAACTCAGGATGTGAGCGCTAGTGAAATTCCACTGTGGCTTAGCATACATTAAAGGAATATTCTGGGTTATTTTCTAGGACTAGATATGTATCTTTTTCAAATTTTCACTAAAATTTAACTGATGTGAACTGCACCTTTAGACAATAAGTTGTAAATAACCTAGAACCTATCTTATATGTCTTGTCCTTGTGCGGTAATCTTGGTCAAAAATATTAATTCTAGGTAGAGTCAACATGAAATGACATTCACAACTCATTTCACTTCTTTAATGTGATGTACGTATGTCCAGGTAAATTTGGAAAACAGGACAGGACTTTTTCCCTTTAAATGTAGCACAAAATTTAACTTTATTAATCTTGAATTGACTGGATTGTGTTTCTATACCAAAATGTAATTTTAACTGCAAAAGACTACTACGGTCTTTAAGCACCTTTGGTTTTGATTCATCCCAGTGATTTATTTAGTCAATTAACTAAAAAGATATATTTAGTGACTCTTTCTGCAGGATGCATCTTATGCCAGTGGATAATTCTGAGTATGATTTTGTGTACTATGAGTCATTTACTCAAACAACTCATTCATCTAGTTGTTCAAAACCAAATTAAAGTTAGTTTCCCAACAAATCTATTAAGAGACTTTAGAAAGCATCATAATGTACTTGACAGAAATGACAACAAAGTAGATACATAACTTTTTCTGCTGGGAAATTACTTCAATCAAGCTATTAAATCCAGATAACATAAAAAGACACAAAAAGTTAAGAAGAATTACTCACTTCAGAACTGACTAAAGAACTTGCGCTATGAATAAATTAAGAATGATCCATTCACTTTAAAGATTCCTTTACTAAAAAGATTGGGTTTAAAAAAATTCTTTGTTTCAAAAACAAATAAACAAATTCTGATTCATTCATGATCATAATACCACTACCACTGGTTGAAACTTAAGTGGCTTTTGTGATGTCAGCTGAAAAGAAAAGTTCTGTCATGACAGCTCTCATAGTTGTTGGCATGGTAATGGATATAACTGTCACATGATGGTTGCAAGGTAAGACCTGGAGGCTGACAAGAGGCAGCTTCAGGCAAACGGGCAAGCACCAGGGTGCTGCCAGCAGTTCAGGGGGCCAGGGAGGAGCCGGCAGTTCAGGGGGCCAGGGCGGTGCCAGCAGTTCAGGGGCCCAAGGTGGTGCCAGCAGTTCAGGGGGCCAGGGCGTAGCTGGCAGTCCAGGGGGCCAGGGCGTTGCCGGCAGTTCAGGGGACCAAGATGGTTCGGCCTCCGTGGTCTTGACCCTTGGCCTGTCCACTATGGCCAGGGACATATGGCACCCCTTTTGGGCTGGAGTCCTCTTTGGACTCTGATCAGAGATGGAGTCCTCTCTGGACTCACGACAGAGACAGAAGTCTTCTCTGGATGGGGACAGAAGTCCTTTCTGAACTCTGGACGGGGACTGGAGCCGACACTGGAGCGGACTCAGGGGCTGGAGCCGACACTGGAGCAGACACAGGGGCTTGAGCCGACACTGGAGAGGACTCAGGGGCTGGAGCCAACACTGGAGTGGACTCATGGGCTGGAGCCAACACTGGAGTGGACTCAGGGGCTGGAGCTGACACTGGAGTGGACTCAGGGGCTGGAGCCGACACTGGAGGGGACTCATGGGCTGGAGCCGACACTGGAGCGGACTCAGGGGCTGGAGCCGACACTGGAGCTGACACAGGGGCTTGAGCCAACACTGGAGTGGACTCAGGGGCTGGAGCTGTCACTGGAGTGGACTCAGGGGCTGGAGTCGACAATGGAGGGGACTCATGGGCTGGAGCCCATACTGGAGTGGACTCAGGGGCTGGAGCTGACACTGGAGTGGACTCAGGGGCTGGAGCCGACACTGGAGGGGACTCATGGGCTGGAGCCAATACTGGAGCGGACTCATGGGCTGGAGTCAACACTGGAGCGGAATCAGGGGCTGGAGCCGACACTGGAGCGGACTCAGGGGCTGGAGCCGACACTGGAGTGGACTCATGGGCTGGAGCCAACAATGGAGCAGACTCATGGGCTGGAGCCGACACTGGAGCGGAATCAGGGGCTGGAGCCGACACTGGAGTGGACTCATGGGCTGGAGCCAACACTGGAGCGGACTCATGGGCTGGAGCCAACACTGGAGCGGAATCAGGGGCTGGAGCCGACACTGGAGCGGACTCAGGGGCTGGAGCCGACACTGGAGCGGACTCAGGGGCTGGAGCCGACACTGGAGCGGACTCATGGGCTGGAGCCAACACTGGAGCAGACTCATGGGCTGGAGCCGACACTGGAGCGGAATCAGGGGCTGGAGCCGACACTGGAGTGGACTCATGTGCTGGAGCGAACACTGGAACGGACTCATGGGCTGGAGCCAACACTGGAGTGGAATCAGGGGCTGGAGCCGACACTGGAGTGGACTCAGGAGCTGGAATAGTGGCCAAGATGGGACGAGACCGGTGAATCTGTTGCCTCTCACAGTCAGGATCTTCATGAGGTAGTCAGTCAGGTCACGGCCAGCCAAGTCCAGATTTACTGCTGCTGGATTCATTTGAACAGTCTGTTATTCTGTCACATGCTGGTTACAAGGTAAGAAGAGAAAGGATCCAATTGCAGCAGTAAACAGTTTATTGAACAAAATAACTAGACACAAAACACTCTTGACTAAGTAAACACAAACAGAACAACTGGGTTATTGTGACATTAACAGACAACTGTACTGAACTAACCACAGGGCTTAAATACACAGTGAACTGAGGAATTAACAAGATATTTGACAAGACACACCTGAACAGAATACTAAAGCAATCAGTGTCCATGGAAACAAACAGAGGGACAAAACTAATTAGCAGAACAAGAAAACAACCTAGAAACAGACATGAACAGAACTCAAACCGTGACAATAACATTGCTGATATGTTGGGTTTTGGCGGAATAGATCTGCAATGCTGCTGATGCTGCTTTTGTGCTAATGGAATTTTTATTTTTGGGTGAACTATACCTTTAAGAAGGTAAAAAAGGGGTTGATTTTAATAAAAAAAAAAAAAAAAAAAAAAAACCTAGGATGTTTCTTTAAAAAGGCAAATCCCATACGATCGATCCTTACGCAGGAACCCCAGTCAGAAATATTCACACACAATTTACTGCGCACACATCCCGTAAGAAGCAAATGTAACGGAATACAAAATCAAACTCCATTAGCTTCCCTGCCAGGTCTGATGCAACATGTAGGACACATTAGATGTATCCCACAACCGCGGACATCAATACATGGAGACGCGCCTGCCTTACAGACATGCTGCAACATGTGAAAGCAAACCCTGTGATATCAGCACTTTTGCAGACTGTGCCAGAGGGTTAATCTTATATTCATGGGCCTTCTCTTTGCTCTTCACACACACAGGTGAATGCTGACCACACGTGTTGCTGAGTCAGCTGTTTGTCATAGTGTATGATTACTCCACAGTGCCACTCTGATAAAAGCTTCACCAAACCTCAATCTCTGGGTGATCATAAAATCAATTCAGACCGCCACTGCCTGCCTCAATCCCACAGATAAGTCTTACACACATAGGCCGCTTTCAAACTCAATTCCTTACTAGTCAAAATACGCCTTCTTCAGCAGGCAAGCTGAGTCCAGAGATTTCCCTTATTCGCTTTCCTCCAGCAAGCCCATCGCTGCACATTTTGTAAATCCAGTTTCATTTGCCTGACATCTTTCCATGGGATTTAGCCCAAAGTGCTTGTCTTAAGAACAGACAGAATAAACGAAAGGTCGCTCTCTTCTTGACTTTTTCTGTCTGGAAGATGTTGTAGTCAGCATAATGTACATCTCAGGACAAAAAAATTCTGGATGTGTAATGCTAATTGGAGCGTCCGATTCAACCGAAACAGGATTTAGTGACTATAAATGTGATCTGAAATAAGATTTTTACATTTTCTTGTTTCTGAAGTGTAAGTAGTGCTTGCCCATGCAAAGTCACTGCTGCAATGGTAGGGTGTGGGTAGTTGTGAGACAAATGTGCTGTGTGAACAGGACTTTTTGAGACTAACACCTGTAAGTAACTGACACTGTGAATGTAGCCTATGATATTCTGGTCCCCACTTTTGCCTCAATGGTCTAACCACTAGGCAATTATTTATACAACCAGCACAAATGCAATCAGACTACACCAAACAGCCATCTTCTCTTCAAACATCATATTTAACTGCTACGCTGACCATGTTTATCTATGTACTGCATTTGCAACTCTGGTCGAGCATCAAATGCTTGCATTTGAGATGCTAGTTTGTCCACTTTGATTTCTTATTCCAGTACAGCCTATTTTCTTCCTGAACAGAGTGCGTGGAGAGTTTATGAAGTCTAAATCGGGCTATAGCTTAAGTGAATGCCGTGACAGAGATCCCCTAAAGTGAACTGATGCATTCTCACGGCTTGCTACCTCCGCTAACAGTCCAGACAGGAAAGCATCACTGCTCTACTACTAAATATAACACTGTGGCGTTGAGTGCTCTGATTCACAATTGCTTGTCTATGAGGCTGCCTGGAGATGTGCTGAAACAAAATCAGCAATGCATCACCGATCATGTGACTTGAATTGGCCTATTTGGCCCCCTGCAGATGCACACACACAAAAGCTAGAGCTACTGGAAGATACAGATGCATATCTTTAAGACAACCTACAATTAAAACAGACCCAGGTTTTGCTAGGGAGTTGCTAGGATGCTCTCGGTGGTTTCTAGGGAGTTGCTAGACAGTTACTATACCCACACAGCAAAAAAACTCCGCGGCGGAGCAGCCGCGGAGGTATCATGGCTTCCGGACAGTATCCGCGAACAGACCCGTATCGGCGTCTACTTGCGCACAGTGACAGGTGAATTTACGGCACCGCCCGGAGGCAGAGCTGATCCTCTGGGCGGTGCCAAAATGACTGTGACAGTCACGCGGGTTTGGCGACTTGAATGCGGATCCGCCTAGGAGTCTCCTGCTGAGTGGGTAGTGTTCTGGGTTGTTGCTAACAAGTCCAAGTCAAGAGCCTCAAATAAAATTTCTATGTGGTTGCTAGGGTGTTCTGAGTGGTTGCAAGGGAGTTGCTATGTGGTTGCTAGGGTGTTCTAAGTGGATGTTAAGGAGTTGCTAGGATGCTCTGGGTGGATTCTAGGGAGTTGCTAGATCGTTACTATAGCATTCTGGGTTGTTGTTAACTAGTCCAACTCAAGAGTCTCAAATAAAATTTCTATGTGGTTGCTAGGGTGGTATGTGTAGTTGCTAGGGAGTTGCTAGGATGCTCTGGATGGTTACTAGGGAGTTGGTAGATTGTTCTATAGTGTTCTGTGTTGTTGGTTACTAGTTCAAGTCAAGAGCCTCAAATAAAATTTCGACATGGTTGCTAGGCTGTTCTGTGTGGTTGCTAGGGAGTTGCTAGGATGCTCTGGGTGATTTCTAGGGAGTTGCTAGGCGGTTACTATAGTGTTCTGGGTTGTTGTGTACTAGTCCATCCCGAGTCTCTGGATATTAAAGACTAAATATTTTGTTCCACTCACAAATGTTACATTTGAGAAGCTAAATGCATTGCTAATGCCACTTCATGTTGTTTTGCATTATTTGAATACTTGATGTAATGGTGTATTTGCATCCTTATGTGTCTTCAGGCATCTTCAGTGCTTCAATTCAAATCTACATTTTCTCGGCCCCAGCGCTGCACGGCCCCTGACAGCTGGGATCTCTCAGCGTCTGTTTTTATTATTTGACAAAAACAGCATCTTTTTGTCATGGTTTAATAGCTCTCCCTCTTCGTACTTCTTTAAGGAATAGATGATCGTAATCAGCATTTCTGCCAGCGTGCTGTTGACAGAGGCATCCATTTGCAGTGAAGCGTAGTCTGAGCATCTCCTTACAGATCATTCAGAAAGAGAGAGCGAGAGAGCAAGAGAGAGAGCGATGTGCCGCATCCACAGCTATGTAATTATTCTCATTATGTCAAATCACCGTGCCAGAACAATAACTGTGCTTTCATAAAAAGACCCCAAATGTCCATCTGCTCTATGTAGCTGTACACAAGAGTTTCATACAGGAGAGAAGGAGAATTAAGTGACAAAAGGAAGCAAGTGCAGAACTGTCGCCATGGTGAACCTGGGGCAGTCAATTGCTTAAATTAAGATAAACTAAAGAATGTACTTTTATTTTAGCCATTCTTACTACTTTTTTTTTTTTTTAATTTTTATGAAAACATCTACTGTAGGTTTCTATTACTGTCAGTTACAATGGATGTGAATGGGGCCAATCTGTAAACATTAAAACATTAAAATACTGTTTCAAATGTATTAGCCACAAGATGTAAACTGTCACAGCTTACAAACAACATATTTACTTACTTAATACATGTTCCTTGTATACTCTACTAATACTCTAATGAGAGTTCATTGAGGTGCAACGTTCCTTATAGTCAACAGAATGTCTAAAGGGGACCATCAAAACAAAGTGTTACCCAATTTATCAGTGGACGTTCCAAAGAAATGACATTAACAAGCTGTTTCCTGTTCCAAATCAAGTTCCAAATTCTGTTCTATTCCAAATAGTGGATATTTTTCTTAGACAAAAGCATTGCATTGCTTCAGAAGGTCTTTATTAACCCCCCAGAGCCGCGTGGAGTATGATGGATGGATGCACTTTTTTTTGAGCTTCAAACTCGTTGCCCCCATTCACTGCCATTATAAAGCTTTATTAATATAACTCAGATTGTGTTCATCAAAAAGAAGAAAGTCATATACACCTAGCATAGCTTGAGAATGATTAAATCTTGGGGTAATTTTCATTTTAAAGTGAACTAATCCTTCAAGGCTTTACCAGTTCCTGTGTAAACAGAATATCTTGTTCCTGATGTCCCCACTGATCTTCTCAACCATAAAAAAAAAAAAACACACTGAATCCTCAAAGAGGTCCAATCCAATGTCAGCGTGATGGACTGTTTTGCCTCCCAGGCAAGAAGAGAACTCTAACAGTAACAATTTCTAAACCAGGCTGAAAGACAGTAATAAAAAACGTTCTCATACCAGTGCATTTCTTGGGGCTACCGGGACGTTTGCCGTGCATCCCTAACTTGCATCCAAAATTCTCCTCCCAGAACTCTGCAAACCAAACGTTCCGTCGGTTGTTGGACAAGGAGCGGCTTTTGAAGTATCTGTCAAAGGCTGAAAATAAGTATGAAAGCATTGGAATTGGACTGGAATTGCAAGAGAAATGTTTAATCAGAATTTGTCCACTAGAGGGAATTTTACCTTCTATGGATGCTCTTTTTGGAAGGATGGTAATAGCACCTTCTGCCACGCTTTCCTGCTGGACGACAGGAGATATCTTTGAGCCCCAGCTGTCTGATCCCACCCACAGGAAGTGACCTGTTTGGTTGTTGCGCTTTGCAGCATCCAATACACGTCTGAAAGATAGGCAAACAAAATACACATTCACATGTGAGCCAGTGAAGTATCCTAAACCCAGAAACCTGAATATGTCCTTCAAAAAGACCTGTTCGTTCTGATTTTCTGAGGTCAACAGTGTTCTGTTAGAACACTTAGAATTAGAAATTGGTCTAAAGTCATCAGCGTACTGGGCCAGATTCCAAAGGACATCATGTAATAGGCTTAGAAAGGCAGTGGATCTCAGGAATATGGGGACATGATTTGGTTCTGTGCCACAAGTACATAAAATTTTACAGCAAAAATTACTGAAAAGTGGATTATGTTAAATTGAGTTCTCCAGGCCTTAGGCAGCACATTATAGGAAATAGCTGACATCACCTGTTCTTGAGGTTTTCGCCTAAGAGCAATACTTACAGCTCGACTGCATCATCTTCAATATAACTCAATGAAAGTCCCAGTTAAACATCTGTGGTTTGTCCAAAATTGGTAGCTTTTCAGCTGATTTGACTTAAAGGATTAGTTCACTTAAGAATTAAAATTTCCTGGTAATTTACTCACCCCCATGTCATCAAAGATGTTCATGTCTTTCTTTCTTCGGTCGAAAAGAAATTAAGGTTTTGAGGAAAACATTCCATGGTTTTTCTCCATATAGTGGACTTTACTGGGGTACAATGGGTTGAAGCTCCAAACTGCAGTTTCAATGCAGCTTCAAAAGGCTCTGCATGATCACAGACTAGGAATAAGTGTATTATCTAGCAAAACAATCAGTCATTTTCTATATACTTTTTAACCACAAATGTAACACTGCTCTGTGATGTGCCACACATTACATAATCACGTCGGAAAGGTCACGTGTGATGTAGGCAAAAGTACTGATCCAGTGTCTACAAAGCAAACGTGTAAAGACTAAGCCAAATGCCCTTTACAAAAGAAGGTAAAACAATGATGTCAGACGATATTGAAATTGGAGGAGAAAATGTGATAGAGTTTGTCGCCCTATGGTGGTATTTCCGTGTGACCTTTCCAACGTGATTACGTAATGTGAGTTGGATCGCAGAGCTAGTGCAAGACGAGCATTTGTGTTTAAAAGGTATCTTTTTTTTTTTTAGAAAATGACCAATTGTTTCACTAGATAAGTCCCTTATTCCTCGGCTGGGATCGTGTAAAGCCCTGGGATCGTGCAATTTGGACCTTCAACCCGTTGAACCCCAGTGAAGTTCACTAATCGACAAATCCTGGAATGTTTTCCTCAAAAACCTTAATTTCTTTTCGACTGAAGAAAGAAAGACATAAACATCTTGGATGACATGGGGGTGAGTAAATTATCAGGAAATTTTAATTCTGAAGTAAACTAATCCTTTAAAGACCCTATGAACTCAAAATTGGACTTCGTATGGCTTTTAATGCATTTCCATTGCATTTATTAACTTTTAGAACACCTAAATGCAAGCCTACTTCTAAAAGTTACCACACCTTAAAAATATTCCAGGGTAAAAGGACCAAATACAGTAGCCTTCAAAAGTTTGGGGTTTGTAAAATTCTTTTTCTTTTCTTTTTTTTTTTGTCATATTGTGAAATATTATTACAATTTAAAATAACTTCCTAAACCCACAATTTGAACGATTGTATATATTGAGCACTCATCCTGCCCTACAAATTTTTGCCCATCCAAATGTTCCACCTCCTGCCACTGACTAGCAAGGCAAGTAGCAAATCATGGTTAATAACTGTGAGGTGACTAAAACAACATGACTATTTAAAAAAGGGGGCATTAATAGGAAAAACATTCTTTGTAAAAGCCTTCCTAGGCCTTTTATTTTTTCAGCATATTACCAGGACAGATTACCATTATTATTTATTACCTATACATCAATGAATATCAGGAAGGAAAATTGCTATTGATAAAGACACCTGATGTCATCTTCATTCGCAAACATGACGATGGCACGAGCATTGGGTGTCTCCAGTAGCCGCAGGATGATCTTGTCAAACTCTCCCGGTCTGGGCTCTCTGGGGATCTTCAGAGACTGAGCAATACACACACCGCCTGAGAGAAAGAAGAGGAGGAAGTGACAGGAGAGAGAGACAGATTAAGAGGATGAAGAATGAATGATGGAGAGAAGGAGATTGTGGAAAGGAATTGGATAAGAGGAAAGAGGAAAGAGAATTAATTAATTAATTAGGAAAGGAAAGGAAAGGAAAGGAAAGGAAAGGAAAGGAAAGGAAAGGAAAGGAAAGGAAAGGAAAGTATAAAAGAGGAAATGGAATGGAAGGAAGGGATGGGATGGGATGGGATGAAAAAGAAGGAAAGAAATTAAGAGGAAAGGAATTGGATAAGAGAAAAGGATATAAAAGGAATGGATAGAATGAAAGGAAAGATAACGTAAAAGGAAGGAGAATTGGATAAGAATTAGAACAAAAATTGGATAAGAGGAAATAAAAAATGGAAGTAGGGAAGGGATAAGAGGAAAAGAAAATTTAAAGAAATAAGAAAATAATTGTGTAAGAGGAAAGGAAATAAAAGGAATAGGAGAGGAAAGTATAATTGGATAACAATTGGAAAAAGGAAATTGGATAAGAGGAAATGAATTAAACAAAGGAATAAAATGAAAGGAAACAAGGGAAAAAGAAATGAAAAGGAAATGATAAGAGGAATTGAACAATAGAAAAAGAAATGAAAGGAAGGGATGTGATGAAATAAAACATGATAATGGAGACAAAAGAAAGATAAATAGAGAAAGGAGGAGGACAGAAAAGATAATAGGATATTGCAAATGAAATTGAAAGCAGAAGAGAACAGAAAGAGAGAGAAAGACAGGACGTGAGAAGGTCAGAAAGCACGGAAGGAAGGATGAAAACACCAAGGCGGCAACGGAAACTTATTCCATTATAAGATGGACAGGGACGCACATAGATTAGATACAGAGGGACCAGAGAACAACAAACAGATTCTGTGTTTCTCTCAGCGGAGTGAGGAAAGCGTGTTTAGATTCAAATGATATCTGATAGTGTCACCTTGCCCAAGGTGCCTGCGGGAACACGAGGTGATGTCAAACACGTCCCGGCTTATTTACTCGGTCTAATGCAATTCACACACTCTGCACTTGAAAACCTGTGGCCATAATGTCATATCCACCAAAACGTACACAATAGCAATTCAGTTTCCGTATTCAGAGATGCGGCAAGAAAATTGTGACAAGTCCTGTCGTCAAGATCTGATCAGGTCCTTAATACATCCCAGACACTCTAACAGTCACACTAATGGAGGATTCGTGCTCGCTGTCTCTCACCACAAAACAAACTATCTGCTCTCCAGGTTAATTTAAATCCTCACCGGCAATATCATGTTGTCAGGGAATTTCCAGCAAGGAGCATTTGATATGGAAACAGGCCACTGCTTGGCGTAAAGTGTGGCTATAATAGCCCTCCATCTTGTCTCTAAGCCCTCCATTACAGCATTAGCACTTCACGACCTGAGTTAAACACTCCAGTACCCCTCCAAATTCGTGCTCTCGCCACTACAGTCCATTTAATGAACAGCTATGGTGGCCCCATCCGGAGAGCAGCTGTGGAAGCCATCATGATGCCCAATTCACTCGAAGACACCCAGTGATTATGCCGAATGGGTGTCCTTTCAAGGATAAGCGCCATCGTCACGCTTTCCTTAATGGTGGCTGTTCTCCTTTGTTATCAATTCAGTCATCATCATGTAATTGAGATGCTGTGCGGTGATAATGTCTGCTGGTGGGGCGTCTTCATGGGGCACACTTCAAGATGTCATGTCTGACTTGAGAGTGAGGCTTATTAGGGGAAATAAGATGCAACCTCACAATATCACTGCTGCCCTTGGAAAAACATCCACCCATTTTCCAAACCTTGTGCTCTGTAGGATCGTGGGGATGCTGGAGCCTAACCAAACATCTCAGAGTGTAAGAAAAAAGGTACTAATATGCACCTTTTAAAGGGTAAATAAAGTACAAATGTGTACCTTTCGAAAGAATACCGCCCCAGAGACAGCTTTCGCACCTTTTTTTCTGAGAGTGAAAGATGGTCCAATTCACCAATTCTGCATGTTTTGGGATTGTAGGAGAAACTGGAGCACCCAGAGGAAACCAGCATCAATATGTGGTAGAACATACAAACTCCACACAATTCAGCTGAGACTCGAACCAGGGACATTCTGGCTTTGAGGCTACAATGCTAACCACTGAGGCCAATTTTTATTTCCCCAAACACTATCAGTCACTAGGCCCCAAATATGATGGTGCCCTTCCTAAAATATAAAGGCAGCGATAAAGCCTATTTATACTGTGTGGGAAAAGTAGGCAGGATTTTATAAAGACAACAATGCCAATTTATCATTATTTTTTTAAAAATATGGGTGTGAACAAGTGTACCCAAGAGTCAATAATTCCTAAACAAACCTTAGAAATTCACAAAATTAGGCAAGCATATGCGACTGAATCTAAAAAGCATACAAACTTTTTTGGAGGTCTGGCGATATGTGGCGCTATAACAGTTAAAAAGACTATATTTCTATAATAAATTATCTGAAGCTGCTGAAAATGGCCTTTTCATCCACGACTTGGGTATTCACAAGTTTGCTAAATAATACTTAATATCTTTTTACACATGTACTTAAAAGTCTTAAAGTGCTTCAACCCCGATAATCGCTGCATAATTACTATGATTAATAATAATAACTTGCAATTTTTATAGTTATTTTATTATAGTATTTTCTTCAAACTCGTTGATAGGCACTATAGCACCTCTTTGAGTCCCCCAAGACTTTCTAAAACACTCAACTGTCATTGGTCAGAAAACAGCAAACAGTTCCACCCCAATCTCACACCATTGGTTGAGCTAACGTTGCTATGCTGGCCTGGTCAGATTACTCAAACAAACATAGTGATGTTTTGAAAACACCACAGAGACACAGTGTTTATACTTTTCAATGAAAATCAACCAACAATTGGCTTACTTAGAGTATAATGCTTTTAACATTCAAAAAATCTTTAGAAAATGCCTTTAAACATACATATAAAAATAGTTCTTAATAATCCATTATTTATTTTGTGTGTGCTATGTATTTTTGTGCTTGCATAGATATTGCATCATTAGCTTAGCAAACATGCTAACACTAAACTTTACAAGATTCAGCTGTATATTTTGCTGGTTAAAACTTTCTACATGAATCACTTATAAAATCCCACAAGCTTTAGGATACTGACTTAAAGCCTGTTCATACCAAGAACGATAACTATGAAGTTTTAATAATCATTCTAATTCCATGAGAATAGCGAAGTCCACATCACAGCTATAACGATTATGGCACAGAAGTATGATATTGTTAGAATCTTTTTTTTTTAATCAAGCTGATGAACAACAGCCAATCAGAATCCACCCTCAAGCATTTAAAGTGGCAGACTGTAGTGCACACTTATAATAAACAGAATATTATCATCTTTTTGTGTGGATGCTAATATATCTACAGTTACCATTCTTGGTGTGTGGTTAGAAGGAAACTCCCTGAAAGTTTTGTAACAGCACTTACATTGATGAGTCATTTGAGTATAGTTCATCTGATGTTCATAAACAAACACTGCATTATCATCGGCCATGTCATTCACCTCTGAATCTGCTACACTCCGGGCTTTCGCCTCTCATAAAATATTCAGACAGGCCGTGACACCAGAATCAGAGAACTCTGTATAGGTCGGCGGCCATGTCTGGCAAGGAAGCTCATTTAAAGCTCCTTGGGTCAAATCCGCCCGAGGCATTAAGAGTTTGTGGTTGCATTAGTCACACCGTTGTGTGTGACAGAGGTACCAGAATCACAATCTTAAACAATTTATCAGCGCCTGTGGCGTCTTGTCTATTGTCAGCAGGAATGTCACTTGTTCGATTAAATAATCAGACAACAACACGATCCATATCTCATATTACTCAACAGTGGAGCAGCTTATGAAATCGAGTTTAAGATGTCTGTGTTTCTTTAAGCCTGTGTTCGAATTCAAAATAAGACTAAAGTATTTAAATGACAGATTTTATGTTTCATGGTTCATAGTAATTAAAAGGAAAATGGTTGTGCTTCATTTAATGGCAGGAGCTGAGAAGCATTCTGGATGATTAATAATACAATTTTTGATCATTTTCCCATCAAGCTTAAAAGGCAACATAAATTAGCAGATTGTGCCAGCTGTGAGCTCAGTGTTGACATTTAATTCAGCAGCTGTAGTTGGCATACTACAAAAATTGTTTCAATTCAGTAGAAAGAGAGTCATTTCTTGTTGAAGATATCGCAATGAATGAACCACTGAGTATGACCAGTGAAAAGTGCACTAACCTTGTGTCTTATCACAAAAGATTTATGTGAAATGTCTAGAATTTCAAATTCAAAACTATAAAATATACCACAAAAAAAAAAAAAAAAACTAATGTCTCATTTTTTGGCTCTTTAAAATTTTGTTTAGCTGGTTTACAATTAAATGTGAAATTTAAAAAAATCTCTAACATCATACAATAACTGATATGGTATTGATTTATTGTGTCAGTTTATTTTTAGTTGATTTACAATTAAATGTCAAATATCAAACAATAATAAAAAATAAAAAAAACGAATATAACTTTGTCCATATATCGAACGCACTTGCACGTATATGTATGAAACTTGATACACATATAGACCACATCGGGCTGAACAACTTTTGCGCTCTAAGTCATACACCAGCCCAACAGAAAGTCAGCTATTATGGGTTGTTTGAAAAATGCATGCTCTGGAATTTGATATACTTCTCCCAGGCCTGCGAAAGGATTCTTGACATCTTAAATACTGTTGCCATGGCAATGCATCAAACTTTCATATTCTTTTTAGATGCTTTTGAAACTCTTTGCATGCTTCAAATTGCATGAAACTCGACATATACATCAGAGCTTTCAGTCAGTAGACATGGGCAAAGCCTGAGAAATTTTCAGGGAGGAGGGGCTCTATAGCACCACAATTTGACAAAAGTGGGGGAGGGGGTAGTTTTACCTACAGTCACCAAACTTGGTAGATATATTGGGTTCATTGAGCCAGACAACTTTCAAATTTACAGTCATTAGCTTAGCCCAATAGGAAGTCAGCTATATTGGTTTGAATGTGGATTTTTTTTTTTTTTTTTTTTTTGAAAAATCAGACTAGAGGGTTTATACCATACTTTTTCAACATGATGACAATACATTGAAGATGTTAAATTGTGAACGGATATTTGATATATTGAACGGTGTTGCCATGGTGAGGGATTAAAGTAATGTCAAAAAAGGGATACAGGAAGAGTCTCATATCTTCTAAACAATACATTATACACCATTTATTTCAAAATAAAATAATACAAATATTAGAAATAAACAAATTTTATTCTATGTTTTCAATTCAAGAAGTAGGCATATGTGTAAGTTAAAAATAGGCAGATTACTGCCATTTGGTTAAAATAAATGAATGACAAAAATCAAATTTCATACACAGCATAACCACTAGATGGCAGCTTTTAAAGAGATTTCTTAAAAGGAATTCTTAAAAAGGGTTGTGCAGTACCTTGGTCTCACTTGGTCCTTCTCTCTCTCTCGCTCTCTATCTCTGTGTGTGTGTGAGGGAGAGAGAGTTTAACCCTTTTATTGCTGTGTGCTACTGCCTACATTAAAGGATTAAAGGATAAGAAATCTCTTAGGCCTTGTCCTTTTTTTTGAATAACAAAATAAAGGCAAAGAACCAATTCATGAAAGAACCAATTCATGTGTAGGGCACTGACAACATAGTTTTATAATTAGGTTAACTAGGTAACTTAATAATTATGTTAATAAACATAAAAAAAGACCTAGAGATAAATACTGGACATGAAATTCATCTAAATTTAAATGACATCATGGGTGTGGCTATTGTGGCTTGTGGTCATAGTGGAACCAGCTGCTGCAGTAAATGTGGCAAATTCAAATGATTTTAAAATAGTCTTTTTACATTTACCCAGTTTAATTTGCCCGACGTCCACTGGGGTTGGGCCCATCATCGCTGCTTGCAGCTATACTTTTTAGTTGGTTTACAAATAAATGTAAAATATCAAACAATAACTAAAAAAAACCCTCTAATATCGGCCTATAACCGATATGGTATTGATATATTGCGCATCCCATACAGAAAATGTTGTATTTTTGGTGTTTTGCATAATTAAACCCTATACACAAAGTTTAATTTAGCTCAGCTTTCAGACTTCTCAACTTTTTAATGAGCAAAAGTTTTCCTTCATGTCACACATAATCCAGTTAAGAGACATTAGGCAGCCTTTAAAATATTAATGCAATCAGTGCCAAGTTCGATTTGAAAATAAGTCCCACACTGAAGCCAAATTTTCTTCTCCACTGTTTACTGTTCATTTCATACAGCCTTTCAATATTTTGGCAGAAGTAAGCCTCGTTTTGCTATCACACGGCAGAACAATCTCACCTTTTTTCCTCAGACATGAACACAGCCAGCGTCGCACAAAAAGTGTGCTGAGCGTGGGAGCGAGGGCTTTTGTGTTTCACACGCAAACCATGGCAGCCATTAGCGGTGCGACAGGCATAAGCCGACACAAATGCATACCACACTGTGCATGCGATGAAATGTTTGAAACCGGAACAAAAGCATCTGTGGGAAGAGATACACTCACATCTGTACAAAACACTGTATGTGTATGTTATACAAATCGACTACAGTCAAAGTCGAGATAATTAGCACAAAAAAGTCCTGTGTTAATACGTATAAAAGTCAGTAAACAAGGTTTTCCGCTTTGTCATTGTTTTTAATGTAGATCAATGGTAATGTATGTGTCAATGACAAAATAAATATATCAAAAATAAAGTCAATTTTTAAATATCTATTTTAAAAAGTGTTAAGATCTTATAAATGTACACAGCCGCAAAAGGGACATGATGATGGAAAAAATAAGAGATTGCATTCTCTCAAAAATGTTTTTCGTTCCCCTGAGAAACCCATGGCTTCATGGGGCTTTTTGCTTTTATAAAACGCTTAGTCCATAAAAATATTTATTTTAATATTTACACAGCTATATGTAATTTACAATGGCTTCGAAAGCAGCTCAACCAAGCAAGGACCGTAACTATTCAATTTATAATAAAATATTGCCTTTTCTTCTCATATTACTTATGAATCAATTGTAGAGTGCATCGAATCATTTTACATTTATGACGCTTCCTTAGAAAGCAACTGGCTATGCAGAATCCCTTCTTGTAACATAAAAGGTCAATATGAATTATGGAAATGAACGATGAAAGGTTAAAGTTTCCTCTTTAATAGGAATCAGAGCCTGGCAATGAATCTACTACAGCTCATTTCTAACCACTGGATCAGTAATTACAGGAAAGCTCCATTTAAAACTTGCAGGTAGGAAGTTACAAAGTTTATCAGCATATAACTTGCAATGTTGCCTGGGGGAGGCTGCCTCCTTCTTTTGAAGAGAAAGAGCAGTGGGTTTGTACCGTAGACAAAGACATATCTCTGCCAGCTCATGTCTAAGATCAACCTTTCCGCAGTTAATTGCTGTAGAAAGACACGTTTGGACCGGAGGAGAGGGGCTTCCGTGCTATAAATGAATCTCTGCCACATCACACTGCATTAAGCAGAGGATGCTGACAGTATTAATTTGTACCAAGACTGAAAATGCCACAGCGATCAGTTCAAAGACGTGTGAAATACCGGTATATACCGGTCAACAATGCATAGAGATTTTACTTGAATTTTAAATTTAATCTTCTGTCACCACTTAAATATTACAAAGTAAAATGTTGGTGGCTAAAAAAAAATATTTATATCACATTGGTATTAAAATATATACAGGGCTTGACATTAACACCCGGAAAAAGTGGGTGGATTTCAGCAGTGGCGTGTAACACAGTCACTCCTACTTGCCATTTTGGCGGGTTGAATTTTATATATATACATTTTTTAATTGTAGTTTTTTAAAAATGCATCTGAAATGATAAACTAAGTGCAATGTAGTGTTGTCAAAAATATTGATTTTTTGATACGTATCAATACTGAAATATCTGAAATGCATCCAATACTTATTTTCCACAGAAGAGATACACAATATCAGCTGCACTTTCTCGCTCTCTCATCTCTCCAACAGCGAGTTCACACAGATACCCGCCTCCCCTCACTCACTAGTTTCATTTGCTCCGGATGAATATTGTTGGTTTTACAGGGCTTGAATTTCATGGGATTGCATATATTGTGCATAATTTTACTCATTTTCTTTAGGGTTCAGGTCAGGGAACTGGGACGACCATGGCAGAAGCTTCATTTTGTGCACAGTGACCCAATTTTTGTGTTGGTTTTGATGTTTGTTTTGGATCATTGTCCTGATGGAAGATCCAACCACAGCCCATTATTGGATTTCTAGCAGAAGCGGTCAGGTTTTAATTTTTTATCTGTTGGTATTTGATAGAATCCATGATGCCATGTATCTGAACAAGATGTCCAGGACCTCCAGCAGAAAAATAGGCCCACAACATTAAAGATCCAGCAGTATATTTAACCGTGGGCATGGGGTACTTTTTATCCATGTGTGCACCAAACCCATCTGGTGGGTTTGCAGCCAAAAAGCTCTTTTTTTAATTTCATCTGATCTGACCATAGAAGCCGGTCCCGTTTGAAGTTCCAGTCATGTCTGACAACTGAATATACTGGAGATTGTTTCTGGATGAGAGCAGAGGATTTTGAGGACTAGTTTCATTTGCTCCGGATGAATATTGTTGGTTTTACAGGGCTTGAATTTCATGGGATTGCGTATATTGTGCATAATTTTACTCATTCCCGCAGATTTTGTGCTCATACCCAAAGTGCGCGCATAAAAAGCCACCTCTCAGTATTAAATTGAGTTGTTTTTTGCTGCTTATTGCATGTAAACAGTCATAAACACACAAAACAATGTCAAAATGCCGCTCTTGGCGAGTATTCACGTAAACACAGTCAGTTATGTTTTAATTGAACGTAAACAGTTGAGAAATGTGACAGCAGCCTAATAAACCTGCTGCCAAATTATGAGATAATATTAAAAATATCTATATGGCAGTTTTCCCCCATGGTATCGATGTCAAAATTGTGGCCACTGAAAATGCTGAGTGGCTAATATCTTCGGAAAACCACAGTGGCTGGTGAGCAAAAAAGTTAATGTCAAGCCCTGAATATAACCATTCAAGATTTCAGCAACAATTGAATGTAAATATAAATGAGCTCTCTACTTACAGTGCCCTCCACAATTATTGGCACCCTTAGTAATTATGAGCAAAAGCAGCTTTGAAAATAAATCTGCATTGTTTATCCTTTTGATCTTTCATTCAAAAAATTCACAAAATGATAACCTTTCATTTAAGGAAAATAATTGAAAGTGGGGGGAAACTCACATTATGAAATAAATGTTTTTCTCCAAAACACGTTGGCCACAATTATTGGCACCCTTTCATTCAAAACTTTTTGCAGCCTCCTTTTGTCAAGATAACAGCTCTGAGTCTTCACCTATAATGCCTGATGAGTTTGGAGAACACCTGACAAGAGATCAGAGGCCATTCCTTCACATAGAATCTCTCCAGATCCTTCAGATTCCCAGCTCCATGTTGGTGCTTCTTCTCTTCAGTTCACTCCACTCATTTTCTTTAGGGTTCAGGTCAGAGGACTGAGATGGCCATGGCAGAAGTTTCATTTTGTGCTCAGTGACCCCATTTTTGTGTTGGTTTTGATGTTTGTTTTGGATCATTGTCCTGATGGAAGATCCAACCACAGCCCATAATTGGATTTCTAGAAGAAGCAGTCGGGTTTGATTTTTTATCTGTTGGTATTTGATAGAATCCATGATACCATGTATCTGAACAAGATGTCCAGGACCTCCAGCAGAAAAATAGTCCCACAACATTAAAGATCCAGCAGCATATTTAACCGTGGACATGGGGTACTTTTTATCCATGTGTGCACCAAACCCATCTGGTGGGTTTGCTGCCAAAAAAGCTATTTTTTTAGTTTCATCTGACCATAGAAGCCGGTCCAGTTTGAAGTTCCAGTCGTGTCTGACAACTGAATATGCTGGAGATTGTTTCTGGATGAGAGCAGAGGATTTTTCTTGAAACCCTCCCGAACAACTTGTGGGGATGTAGGTGCTGTTTGATAATTCTTTTTAGCTAATCTCTGCAATTCTCCAGCTGTGATCCTTGGAGAGTCTTTGTCCACTCAAACTTTCCTCCTCACTGTGCATTAGGACGATTTAGACACGCGTCTTCTTCCAGGCAGATTTTTAACATCTTTAGTTGATTGGAACTTCTTAATTATTGCCCTGATAGCGGAAATGGGGATTTTCAATGCTTTAGCTATTATCTTACAGCCACTTTCTATTTTGTGAAGCTCAACAATCTTTTGCTGCACATCAGAACTATATTCTTTGGTTTTACTCATTGTGATGAATGATTAAGGGAATTTGGCCTTTGTGTTTCCTCATGTTTATACTCCTGTGGAACAGGAAGTCACCCTGGTATGCTAAAAAATGTAAATATGAATGGGAATATACTTCAGAGATATTTTACTCATAAGAATTTCTAGGGGTGCTAATAATTGTGGCCAACATGTATTGGAGAAAAACATTTATTTCATAATGTGAGTTTCCTCCCACTTTCAACTGTTTTCCTTCAATGAAAGGTTAGAATTTTGTGAATTTTTTGAATGAAAGATCAAAAGGATAAACAATGTAGATTTCTTTTCACAGCCACCTTTGCTCATATTTACTAAGGGTGCCAATAATTGTGGAGGACACTGTACATAATAAAGAGTAAATCAACATTCTTTTAATTTCAGCGACAATTAATAATAATGTAAAAGTTGTTCAAGAATAGTAGTTTGAGCAACAACTGATCAAGATTTCAAATACATGTCTCATATTAAATAGTAAAAAGTTGCTTTTTCAATATTTGTATAGCACATTACATCAAACTGCTATTCAAAATGTATGCTCGAAATTTTAAATGATAACCATTAACATTAAATGGTAAAATGTTTGTCATATCAAAAGTAACTTACAAGTGAAACAGTAACATGCATGTTTATCAATATACAACACGCTTTTACCACAAAATAAATTTAGTATTTCCGTGAAAAATATTTGAAATTAACTGAACTATGTAAATGTACACTATGTAAATAGTAAAGTGTTGGTCAATATTCAAAATTCAGGACACTAAATTGTTTTTCAACAACAGATTGAGATTTCAGAATAAAAGTCTCTACTTAGTAAATAGTAAAAATGTTGATTTTTCAATATTTATATATCACATTATGTCAAATTGCTATTCATAGTGGATGCTTGAAATTCATGACACTTTATGATGAATCGTTGTTCAAGAGTAATATTTCTGTCATTTTAGCAACAACTGATTGAGATTTCAAACAAAACAGTCTCTACTTACATACTAAATTGTAAAAAGTTAATCAATCAATATTTATATTGCACATTATTTTGAACTGCTATTCAAAGTGAATGTAATCTCTCTATAATCTATAATCTTAACTACGCCTGATCAAAATGTAAAATAACTGTCTAACACTGCATACTGCATAGTAAAATGTGGATTAGTATACGTTTAATATTTATAGCCCATTACAGCAACACATTCACACAACACAGAGAATAATTCATTAATGGTTGTCATTCTGATATTACTGTAAATGCTTCCTCTGAGAAACAAGTATTACTGAATCATAAGCCAGCATCTACTTCCAGATGCCAAACACTGAGGTTGAGGTTCAGAACTGCCTTAAGGTTCAGAGAACAACGTTTGGCATTCTCCTTTGAGAGCCGCACACGGCTTTCTTTACATTAGGGAAAAATAAGAGGACACAATTCGTTCCCATTACACATCCCGGAGGACACGAGTGGGTGCAGAGACAATTTTCACCCAGGACAGGGTGTTTGCATAGCATTAGAACGACAGAAAAGGCTTTCATGTGGTTAATACACAGCGATCTGCTCTTGACTGGTGTTAATGTCTTTTTTGAAGGCTCTGAGAGTTTGAATACGTAACCAGTGCATTTAATATAATCCACGGTTACAATTCAAACAGATGCCATGGACGCATTTTAAAATATCCTACGTTATACCAACCCAGCGGTTTAAATAGATGCAATAAATATTGATATTTTAAAGGCGCGTTCCCTCTCGCCTACTGCTCGCACATTTGCATTCAAATTAGATTACCTAACTTGAAGGGAAAAAAATGGAAAAAGAGCTGTAGATAGTGATTTGAAAGAAGCTCTGCTGCTGAACCTATTGCTAGAGCATTTATATGACAGTACAGCAACAGAAACATCAAGAAACATGTGTTGAAAAGAAAATCAGATTCTACAAGGTCAGGCGTGGCTGCCTTGAGCTGAATTGAAACTATTTCTCTGTATGCTGAAAAGACAGACCAAAGCAACCTTGTGAGAGGTATTTGTTTTATAATTGCGTTGGATTGTTAAGCTAAAAATTTAAAGGTTCTGTTCTCTATGAAAATACATGGTGGCAAATATTTCAGCCACAGTCAAGAATGTCATTTCAACCAAGGCAAGGACACGTCACCGAGTAATCAAGTCATTTCTTATGTCAAAGGAACTAAAGAGAGGTGATGCTCATGCTTAATACACAAATATATTGTGTTTTGAGGGCTCTCAATCAATTAAAAATGTTAATAAAATTAATAACATGGTCACAATTACTATCATATAATATATATATGTATATACAGTCTGTTTTAGTTTGTTTTTTAGTAAAATTAGACTTTTAAATGAACTTTTAAAAAATAAATAAATGTTAATGTTTATTGATATTGTTATAATATATTTTCCTCATTGATATCATATTGCCTACCATAGAGGGTTAAATTGTTACTGCCTTTAGTTATTATTTTTGGAATACATGTAAAAATGCTTAAAAAAACACTAACTTGATGAGATTGACTTGGTTTTAATAAACAGAACATTCATTACATTGTTAATGTAAAAATACAAAATAGAATTGTTTATGGTTTCTTTTTTTTCTTTTTGATGTAATGTAAAGTAATGTTCATTTAACGAGGAAAATGTGACAAGTAACAGACATGAATTTACATTTGATTTGTAAAAAATGAAAAATGAAAAATAACAAAAAAACTGTGAGGTCATTGTTTGCCTCCTCATTTCAGAACAATATTTTGGGGGCTTTTTCTAAGTGTGTGTGTGTGTGTGTGTGTGTGTGTGTGTGTGTGTGTGTGTGTGTGTGTGTGTGTGTGTGTGTGTGTGTGTATATATATATATATATATATATATACACAGTGGGTACGGAAAGTATTCAGACCCCCTTAAATTTTTCACTCTTTGTTACATTGCAGCCATTTGCTAAAATCATTTAAGTTCATTTTTTTCCCTCATTAATGTACACACAGCACCCCATATTGACAGAAAAACACAGAATTGTTGACATTTTTGCAGATTTATTAAAAAAGAAAAACTGAAATATCACATGGTCCTAAGTATTCAGACCCTTTGTTGTGACACTCATATATTTAACTCAGGTGCTGTCCATTTCTTCTGATCATCCTTGAGATGGTTATACACCTTCATTTGAGTCCAGCTGTGTTTGATTATACTGATTGGACTTGATTAGAAAAGCCACACACCTGTCTATATAAGACCTTACAGCTCACAGTGCATGTCAGAGAAAATGAGAATCATGAGGTCAAAGGAACTGCCTGAAGAGCTCAGAGACAGAATTGTGGCAAGGCACAGATCTGGCCAAGGTTACAAAAAAAATTCTGCTGCACTTAAGGCTCCTAAGAGCACAGTGGCCTCCATAATCCTTAAATGGAAGACGTTTGGGACGACCAGAACCCTTCCTAGAGCTGGCCGTCTGAGCTATCGGGGGAGAAGAGCCTTGGTGAGAGAGGTAAAGAAGAACCCAAAGATCACACTTAGAAAAAGCCCCCAAAATATTTATGATTGTTATGTCACAACTATATCTTTATCACACAATCTGTAAAAATTAAAAAATATATTTTTAATTAACCCTTATTTTAAGCAGGTCATATAAGTAAAAAAAAAAAAAGGCTGATGCATTTAATACACATCTAAACAAAAATTATTATTTTGTAAGCTGACCAACTGATTTTCTTCAATAAATGAAGTGGAAACCATTCTAGACTTGCCAGTATTTCTGAATCAATATTTGACATGACAGTGTTTTTTCTTTGGTATTGATTTAATGGTGTTGATTCGTATTGAGTGATAGACAAGGAAAAACATCGATTTGGTGAGGAAAATGAAAGAAGCAGGAAATTTCACTAAAACACAAAGAAAAAAAAACACAGGTTCATTTAAAATAACCCTTCATATTTACTTTTTCACAGTTCTGTAGAGTATCTTGTCACAAACCTCAAAAATCAGTTAACATGAAATCAAGATTGACCTATTTACATTTTATGTTCCGGCCTTATTGTGCACAATTCATTATTATATTGTTTTTATAATATTCATTATCCGGCCATAAATCTAGCACCTTTGCTGAGCTCGTACCTTGACGCAACCTGTGCACCATTTGTCCTTGAGGTCCAGGTGTTGCATAGCACAGCTAGGACTCCACTAAAATGATGACCACTAGCATCTGTGACTCTGTAGTACCAGCCATCCTCTCAGCAAATCCTATCATTTATTACACAATTAGGGCTTTATGATTTTCACAGTGGATTAGTGTCTGTGAATATTAAACCGCAAAAAGACTGATACCAAAATATGAAATAAGTGGCACCGTTTTATCTAGTACACACTACTACTACGCCTGCCGCTCATCTCACTATATGAAGACATAAACACATGAACTTCATATCTAGAGCTGCTCTAAGAATCATTTATGAGCAATTCACCATTTCATTTGATAAAAAACTAGTCATATTATAATAAAAGTTTGGTTTAGTAGCTTACAGTAGAATGTCTAATTTACTTCTTGGGTACAAACATGTTAATCACTGTAAATCAAGAAAACAAGAGATTCAAACAATAAGACTAACCATGTTGAGCTATAAAACAATGATTAGTTTCTGTAGATAGAGGTACCAAAACAGTTGCTCACCTGTGTAACAAAATGCATAATATATAAATGCGTCTTTGGTGTTTCTATGGTTTCTACAGATGTAAAACAGGAAATCGAGGGTAAGGCAGATATGATGTCACTGACAGGCGACGCAATGACCATTGACTATAAAACATGGACGTAGTGTCCATGACATCACCCGTAGGTTTCTGAAGAGCATTTTTTAAGCCAAAAGTGGGCGGAGCCGGCCGTCGCCATCTTTGCAGCGCATCACCACGTGTCACTCCCGGGTAACCGGAAATGGGCATGCCTGGTTGCTGAGGTGCCTGGTTGCTGAAACCATGCCCACCTAGCTTCGACGTGACCAAATTAGCTCAGGCTAAGGAGCGATCTTAGACACTATCTAAAATATTAATAAAGATAACAAATTATAAAGTTCTAAGGGTTTACTGTCAATCTACTGTGTCTGTTTTACGATATAGATGCTCCAGCAACAGTAATATTTGTAATTTGTGTCGGGTGTGCAAATGACAACACGCAAAATCAAAACGGGACTTCATACCTTTTAATGAAATAGCGATCGCGAGATGAATCCAGTCCGTCGCACTTGGGTAAAACGTCCACTGAAAAACATCCAACAGCACTTTTTGTCCACAAAAGCGTTAAATCCATGAAATACTGATATATTATCCATTGTTTGTGTCATATTTCTTCTGAACGATCTGCTCTCCATTATCGTTCTTCAAGAAATTATGCAATCTGAGAACTGTTTATGTTGTAAAACCGTGTATGATCGTATACATTAGATTCTCACAAACAAATGAGTCTGCGTCCAAAGTATATTTTTCAAAATAGTGCAGCAGTTGAGACAATCAATTGTTTTTGGAGACTAAATGCTGTCTTTTGCCTGAACGATTGGCCATCACAATGATAATAATTTATGTATAGCCTCCAAATGATTGCTTTTGGAGGCTGATTGCTGTCTGAATCGATCATCAATATAGGTATTGTTTATGATAGCCTAGCGATGTAGCATCTGTTTATATGCATGGATACATGATTGTTCTGTGAATGACTGGCAATCAATGTATTTTCTGAGTATGGAGACAAAAACAGTTTATAGCCTGTAAAAAGGTCTCATTTTTCTTTGTTTCTTTAGGTTTTGTGTAAATTCAGTAATGAAAACACTAAAATCGTGTGCACAGATTTAAAGTTTTTTTCAGTCTGTTAGTACAATTAACCACACAGCAAGCCATATTATTTGATAACTGCATGAAATAATCCCTAAAATGCACAAACATGGCAAAAAAGCCAAGTTCAGCGGCTGGAATTTGCTGAGGTGATGTGACGGCTAACAGACAGCAGACAAACGGCTAGTAGTGACAGTAGCGGCAATCCACCTGTCACTCAAGTGGCCACGCCCTTAATTATGCAGAATTTTAAGGCTTAATATAATTTAAATGGATGAGTTATAAAAAAATTCACCTCCCTCACAGCTGTCACAAAGGGCAAAATTAGCTATATAGACCAAAACCACTTTTTGTAAAAGGCTGTAAACCTTTTTTTTTTTTCCTGCTGTAAAGTTGGGCATTTTAACATGGGGGTCTATGGGATTGATTTCCTTTTGGAGCCTGTCTCTAGCGGCCAGTCGATGAATTGCAGTTTAAGTCACTTTCATGTTGGTTTCAAAAGAGAGAACGGAAGGTTGCCGCTTAGCAATGACACGGGCCGTTACACTAGTTAAAATAGCTGATTTCTCTGGATTTAAACATTGTTGGAAAGATTTTGGATAATCTAAGTACTCAAGTCAACAAAATATATATATCATTGTTCTAGTGGTTTTTGGATATTTTAATCCAAAAAATCTTATATATTGTGCATTTAAATCATAAAACACAGAATCCAGAAAAATTCTAATTATAATCCCGGACGAGCCCCCATTAATGTTACGTCCCTTCCCTGAACTCGGCGGTCTAGAAAGGGCAACATTAGACCACTCTTTGGCTGAACGCACTATTAAAAGACTGGGATAGGGAATAATGCAGGCAGAAATGGCAGAGCAAGTGAATATATATATGCTTTTGTTTCACACCATTTGGTTTTGTTTCAATAAATGTGTCCCAGAGGGATCGCACGGCTTCTTCACTCCCTGCCGTGACAAAGTATACTATTTTTGAAACTTAAACCCCTGATAGACGCTTCTAACACTAAAACTTAAACACTCTGGTGTACCGCGCAGGCGGTATCAGTGGGTTTCGGGTACCTTAAGTGCCGCTCCTCCGTTTGTCTTTAGCGGTTGAGCTCATAAAGTGTTTTTGAAGTGTAATTGTCTTTGTGTGACAGGTTGTAATCCTCAGATGGCGCTCTGCTTTTGGGGCAAAGGAAATAGTCCGTGAAGCACATTGTGTTTTCCCTCATCTGCCACAGCACTGCGGCTGTCAGCCATTAATGAAACCACACAAAGACTTGTCACCTTGATTAAAACTGTCATCTAAGAACAATGATGCATACTGGAGCCTTATATGCCGCTGAAGGGGGTTTGTGTAGCTGAATGGAGGCACATTTCATACAGGCAAGGAACATTAGCTCTAGATGTCAGTCACCTGAGGCTGCATTTTATGTGTTGCTTGACAGAAATGCTCTCTTGTTTGTCGGCTCTGAACCTGACGATAAAACTTGCGCACGTCTTTCAAGTTCTCTAATTACACATTCAGGTAACACATAAACATGAAGGATTGATCGTTAGCACGGGTTGAAAACATGAAACGATGTTTCCTTCACAGGCCTGTTCAATTCTGTATTGAACAATCAATCATTATATATTGCTATGTATAATTATACAGAGTTCAGAGCGATTTTTCGTGTTGCTGTGCAGTTGCTAGGGTTTCCTGGGTGGTTGCTAATCAGTGTTGTTTTGTTAACTAAAACGATTAAAATAGAACTTTTAACTGAAATAAAAGTTAATTAAAGCTAAATATAAATGTTTAGAAAAACACAAACAAATAAAAATGACAAAAGCACATAACAAAATTAATAAAACTTAAACAAAAATTTTAAATATAAAAATAAAGGTTATAAAAATATTAATAAATACTATAAATAGTGTTGGAGAAAGTTCCTTTTAAATGTAATGCATTACAATAATGAATTACTCCATAAAAAATTAATAATTACATTACTTAGTTGCTTTTTATTGAAAGTAATGCGTTGTTACTTTTTCTTACCTGGCTGAGAAAAGGTGGGGTTTTTTTTACTTTTTTGCAAGTATTTAACTCAGTAATGCATTCAACAATATAACCTATAATGTACACCTTCATTTAAAAACCCTACACATTTACAATGTTGTTATATTCTGAGCACTTATAATATTTCCTGAGCCCGAGAGCTATGTATGCCATGCAAAAGAATTCATAACATTATAACTCTTTTATTGAAAGTTGAAAGTAATGCGTTTTGTTACTTTTGTACTTTTTGTCTGTTACCGCATACATACAGTATGAGTGTGCATGTCAAAGTGATTGTTTTAAAAAATGTTTATGTAAATGAATAAAATTGAAAAGTAATGTGCATTACTTTTTTAAAAAAGTAACTAAAATATTAATGTGCAAATTCATAAAGTAATGTATTACTTGTTAAATCAAAAAGTAATCTGATTACGTAATGCACACTACTTGTAATGCATTACCCACAACACTGACTATAATAGTATATAAATAATACTAAAATAACACTGTTGCTTACTTGCTCAAGGGTCAATTACAAACAAGAGTGTCCATGATAAAGAAAAGAAAAAAATAATTTAAAAATATAGTTGTTAAGTTGTTAGATATGTACTCTTTGTATTCATGTCGGTTTCATATGGTTTTAAAAACATTAATAATATTTTCAAGAAAGTGTTAAATTTAATATCTCTAAAACGTCCTATGATGCTGTAAAGTACCATAAAGTGTACACTTCTTTATTATTTTCAAAAAAGTTTTTAAATAAATGTTTCAATGTAAAAATATATATATACAGTACAGTCCAAAAGTTTGGAACCACTAAGATTTTTAATGTTTTTAAAAGAAGTTTCGTCTGCTCACCAAGGCTACATTTATTTCATTAAAAATACAGTAAAAAACAGTAATATTGTGAAATATTATTACAATTTAAAATAACTGTGTACTATTTAAATATATTTGACAAAGTAATTTATTCCTGTGATGCAAAGCTGAATTTTCAGCATCGTTACTCCAGTCTTCAGTGTCACATGATCCTTCAGAAATCATTCTAATATGCTGATTTGCTGCTCAATAAACATTTATGATTATTTTCAATGTTGAAAACAGTTGTGTACTTTTTTTTTCAGGATTCCTTGATGAATAGAAAGTTCAAAAGAACAGCATTTATCTGAAATACAAAGCTTCTGTAGCATTATACACTACCGTTCAAAAGTTTGGGGTCAGTAAGAATTTTAATTTTTATTTTTTTGAAAAGAAATTAAAGAAATGAATACTTTTATTCAGCAAGGATGCATTAAATCAATCAAAAATGGCAGTAAAGACATTTATAATGTTACAAAAGACTAGATTTCAGATAAACACTGTTCTTTTGAACTTTCTATTCATCAAATAATCCTGAAAAAAAATATTGTACACAAATATTTTGTACAATTGTACACATTAAATGTTTCTTGAGCAGCAGATCAGCATATTAGAATGATTTCTGAAGGATCATGTGACACTGAAGACTGGAGTAATGATGCTGAAAATTCAGCTTTGCCATCACAGGAATAAATTACTTTGTGAAATATATTCAAATAGAAAACAGTTATTTTAAATTGTAATAATATTTCACAATATTACTGTTTTTTACTGTATTTTTAATTAAATAAATGTAGCCTTGGTGAGCAGATGAAACTTCTTTTAAAAACATTAAAAATCTTAGTGGTTCCAAACTTTTGGACTGTACTGTATTTTTACAAAATTAATTGGTAATTCATAAATATCATTACATTTTTAGGGAGTTGCACCACATGACATTACAAACTGAAGTAACCTTATTTCCCTAAAAAATACAATAATATATTTTAATTCAGAAATTAAAAACATGCTCATCATACAAGACGTCTTGTTGCATTATTGTATGAATTTTCTGATAAATTACTTTCTTTGCCAGTTTTTGTTGTTGTTGTTGTTATTTGTTTTTGTTTTTTTTTACAGTTGCCATCCAGTGCCAGCATTTTTTTCTCATTTTCACAAAACTTTTATGGTCACCAGAATATTTTGCTGTATGAATATCTGAACATACAATACATCAAATACAAAGTTCTGTCATAAAACTCTAGATGGCACAGGCTGATAGGTCCTTTAACTCTTAAATCTGCTTGCAATCACAAAATTCTCTATAGGGCAGATTGGTTCCTGCTGTATCAGAATCCAATGAGCTCGCTGCTCAACCTTCAAATACTTGGTCAGCATTTGCCGTAGCAGTTTGCAGCATGCTTTCAGAAACCCTCCTCCTTCCCCAGCTCCACCTGTATAGATCTGCTACAGGTAATTCATGTACGCTATATTGTACAGCAGAAGCATGTCTTACTTGCTCACAGCAGCGTGTTGTGTATGTATTGGCAGTAGCAAGTCCCGTATCAGCAATAACCAACCATCGATGGTGGGGAAGCGTTGTCATAAATGACGGAAACCGAGCTGTCACGTCAAAAACCGAGTGTGTCATGTCACTACCCCACAGTTTGGGTTATTAATGGAAATTTTTATCCTTATATATACATCCCAACTATGTGACCTGTGCAGCTGTACTTAGTGCAGTGCAACCTTTGCAATACAACCTGCAGACTTAAAATAAGTTAATCCATTGTGCGACAACCCTTTGCCAGAATCAATTAGCTGTGAAAACATCTGAGGCTGCACAACTGAAGAAACAACAAATATTGATTAAGTAGCACACTGCTATTAAACTGATATCTAGCATGTCATTATGCTGTTCTCAGTGTTTGTTTTATCGTATCTCATTCTTTAATCTGGCTTTAGTTCAACTAAAAATTGGAAGCAACAACCATTTACTACAAGGAAACGATTCTCCACCCATCATAGTGAACAAACCGTGACTGCTAAAACTGTTTAATAAGACAGATCATCAGTCATACCTGCAATTATGCACAAGGCAGTGATATATAATATACAAAGAGCCGCTATTAGATATAAATTAAGAATTGAGAAAATACTACAAATGATATGATAGTGGTTTGTCAAGGACAAAATTCTTATAAGTATTTCACCTGTAATATTACTTTCTCAACCACAAACATGTTTACTGACAGATAAACGACACTCCTGAAACATATAAATATGATATTTTGCTTGAATTGTAAGCAAAAAAATAATTTTCTTTTGTGATGAATTAGAACAAATAGAACCTCACTGATGTTCTTGAGTCTGAATGGAGGCAAATACTCATAGCCATGTTCCAACATCTAGTGGAAAACCTTGCCAGAAAAGTGTAAGCTGTCATAGCAGCAAACAGAGGACCAATTCCACCATTTCTGTATCTCAGTTAGCAGAGTTTGGCGCTAGCAATGCCACGATCATAGTTTTGGATACTGATAAATTGTGATAAAAGCATCTGCCAAATATACAAACGTAATTCCCATGGTTCTGAAATTAAATGTCCAACAAGCTCACATTTTTTGCATGTATTTGTAAAGTTCAGCTTAAATAAGAAAAAAAAAATAGCAAACAAACCAAACCAAAACAATAATAAATAGTAAAAATATATACAAAATATAAAACATTGCTCGAGTGGTTTTTGGATATTTTAATCCAGAAGTCGTACATATTGTGCCTTTAAATAATAAAACACAGAATCCAGAAATATTCTAGTAGACCCTTTTTACATTTCCGGGTTTCTCAGAAGCGGAAGGCGTCATAGTTGGGTAATATTCTATAGCGGTGAATGAGAAAATACATTAAATATATTTTTTGTGTTTCCATTTGCTCAAATAGCAAAAGAAAAACTCCACAATAGTGTTTTCACAACTTTCAAAAAGAGGAAAAAAATAGAGAGCGATCGATAACGGCAGTCAGAAGAGAGAAAGATGTCATTTTTACTGTCACTCCCATAGCCGCTGTATTAGAAACACTCTCACAGCGGCGTTAACTATATTTGTGTAATTTCATGCAAAGGTAATATAATACTAAGTATAGTGTTATAAATGTACCTACTTTTTTCTAAAGAAAATTAAAATATAAAAAACTTTGTAGGATTTACAATATTGATGACCGTTAAAACGCATCATCACAGTCTGTGAAAAGGATCCATTATGATCCCGGACGAGCCCCCATTGATGTTACATCCCTTCGATGGTCTCGGATGTCTAGAAAGGCAACATTTGACAACTCTTTGGCAGAACACACTATTAAAACACTGGCAGGTGGAAACGGCAGAGCAAGTGAATATATATATGTAACCCCTCTACCCAGGTCCTACTCGCCCCGCTCTGTGCGGGCTTCGAACCCGGGTCTCCGGTGTGGGAGTCGGACGCTCTAACAAGGAGGCTAAAGGCTGCAACCTCTAGCGTCAGTCGCTAGAGCATCTCTTGAGATAGTTCTAGCATTGTAGCTAGTGTATTATATTCTAATATTTATGTCAAATAAAAAATATATAAATATATAAGAGATACAGTGTGTAAATTTTAGCGGCATCTAGCGGTGAGGTTGCGAATTGCAACCAACAGCTCAGTCCACTGATCACCCCTCCCTTTCGAAGCACATAGAGAAGCTACGGTGGCCAACACAGGACAAAGACGTCGTCATCTGAGACAGAAGAGAGTAGCCAGTCAAGCAATGAGGTTTCTTTTTACTTCTAAAGGGAGGAACACACCAAGCCGACGGTCGGCTGTCGGGCAGTTTTTTTGTTTGTCGGCCGACTAAGTTTTCTCGGTGTGTTCCGCACCGTCGGCTGAAGTTGGTCCTCGTCGGCTTTTTTTCAGCCGATTCGAATTTTGTTGAATCGCCTTTGGAGCTCGTCGGTCCGTTGGGCCATCTGATCATTCTGATTGGCTGTTCAGCTACTGCCACCTGCTGGTACTGAAAGGCATTTCATCTCACGCAGGCGCAGAACGGATGTGCTACTTGGCCGTCGGCTGTTTAGCGTTGGTTTGGTGTATCAGGACAACTTTAGACCCAGTGAGCCAACCCCGCAGTCTGCTTTCGTCGCCACTAGTTCGTCGGCGTCGGCTTGGTGTGTTCCTGCCTTAACAAAGAACGGTCTCTGCTTCTAATAAAGCAGACATCTACTACTAATACTACTACTACTTGTTCTTCGGGTGTATTCAACGTAGTGATGATGCAAGCTGTCTCTAAAAACACCAAGGAAGAAGAAGAACAACATAGTGACGAAACGCATTCAGTAGAGTAGTTTGTCCATTTAGGGCTACTGTAGAAAAATGCTGGCACAAAATGGTGCATGTAGATAGAAATGGCTCATTCTAAGGTAATAAAAACATAATGGTTCATTATGAAAGGTCTTTATACACCACTGAAAACATAGTTATTTATATTATATTGCATTTCTGTCAATAGATCCTCCTAAATATTACACACTGGACCTTTAAACATTGACATCATCAGTCTTTATTCAAATATTATTAGACAGACTCACTCAATTCACCGTTTAACCTCGTACACCGATCCAGGTAATGGAAAACTACTCCACTCAGGTTGGACTTACTGAATGCTCTTATAACTTCTCAAGCCACTAAATATTTCATAGGACATCTGGAAATGCTTATTTGGAGTAGTTAATTATGAAAGAACAGGTTTATTTGCATGCTCTGATCAGAGTGATCGCGTGATAGGCGCTGTTGTCACTGTCAGGTTGGCGGCGTTGTACTTTTCCATGTGCAACAGGGCCCTGGGGGAAGTGTATCCTTTTACCCCTTATGAAAATGCTAATGATGAATCTCATCATTGACTCAATCTCATTTTGGATGCTTGAGAGATGATAGCAATGCAGTATTCATGGAAGGTCTCAGCAAAGGGTTTTATGACAGTGAGACAAGCTAGGGATAGTGCAAAATTTCATGAGATGTGTTTGTGGCAGAGAGAGATGAAGCTGTTTGTTTCCAGAGCAGAGTGATAATGTATCTATGGTTGGATATTGTGGAAACGGTTTTAAATATTACATGGATACATCCGGCACAATCTCATATGCTTGTGTACACAGTCAAACTGACACAAACACACCAACAGAAAGAGAGAGAGGAAGACAGACTGTCATATCTCCACAGCGGGATGTGAATTACTATTCATTTCCTTTAAAAGTAATATTGAAACTTTTCCTCTAAATAATTAATGTCAGAAAGCCACAAAAGAAAATACAAGTTTCGGAAATTCTAAATTACTTTTTGACTGGAAGAGAGCATAAGAATAGATGCCCTTCAGTGGAAATGAATAAAAGTGATATTCATTCTTTTGAAATGTACAGCTATTGAGATATCAGGTCACTAAGGATGTAAGCTATTTAGCAGATCTGAATGCTCTTAATGATTCCATTCCTTAGTAAAGATTCTTTCAGTACTTCTGAGGAAGAAATATTTTAGAGGAAAAAAGTATATCCACTAACAAATGATGAGATAATTTAGATGATTTATTTGTTTTATCTGCTAAACACAAAAGAAGATATGTAGATATGTTGGTTACCATTGATTTCCACTAAAAAGACATTCATCAAATATCTTCTTTTATGTTTCACCAACAAAACGTAAGTCAAACAGGTTTGGAACAACACAAGGGTGAGTAAATGATGACAGAATTTTCATTTTTGAACTGTAAACTGTCTTTACTAACTGATAAAAGACTATTTATTAGGTGCACTGAAAGGAATAATATTAATATACATCATCTGTGCACGAGGTAGGGCCTTAAAAACATCAGCCAATCGTTTACGCGATCATCGCGTAAACGATTGGCCCTCTGGCTTGTCAATCACTGCCGTGACGTTCCTTGTGAGAGACGTGCGTGGCTGCGCCCTCCAGTAACTTTCCACACTCCACAGGCGCCGCATGCAATGTTTTTGTCAGGAGACAGGAATAACAACTGCAGATTATGAGTTACCTGCGGTGAGTCCGACATAATGAATCCACTAACACGACACAGCGAATGCCGGTGGTAAACACTCGTGTTCCAATACTCGTGCACGAGTTTTAGGAGGCGTTCCTTTGAAGTTAGCTGTGAAGGAGGGGGGTTGTTCTTACGCATGTGCTCATTTCAAAAACTCACTAACAGTCTTTGGTTTCTCAGTTCGACGAAAAGATCCTCTTTAGCACCTTTAAAACAAACACCATCTAAATGTGTATTTTGGAAGTTTTCTTTCCATTAGAGTAAAAGAAGACATGGAAGCAAAAATAGACCAAAAATTGTCCACTACATGAAAGGAGTATTCCAATAACACCAAAAGAATCGATTAATTGATTTGTGCAAAATAAACAAATTATGAAACTATGTCCCTTTCCTTGGTGCAGTCATTTATTCTAAATATATAGCTACTTGAAAATAGCAGCGTAGAAAACATGCACATTGTGGCAGAGTTTCCTTTGCTGTTCCCTGCTCTTGTGATGAAACTAGTGAATACTAAAGAAGACCATGGTCTCTAAACTGAATTTTGTAGAAATCTGTGGAGTATGAAACAACTGCTTAAGTGTGAAGGAATTAAAATAAATTGGTAAGGAAGTCAGAGTTGTCTTAATATATTTAATGTTTTGTTAATAAGAAGTTTCCTTTTTTCCTCTTGAGCCCCTGCCCCCCAAAATGTCTGTGCACATCCCTGTATACACCTACGATGGCTTGAGGGAGAGTAAATCATGGGATAATTTTCATTTTGAACTATCCCTTTAATTATACACTACCATTCAAAAGTTTTGGGTTGGTGAGTTTTTTATTTGATCAAAAAATTTCCTTTTGGTTATGAGACTCTTATTTTGAAGTTTGACCTTTCCGGTTATATCCAGTGTTGCCAAGTCAGCGGTTTTCCCGCGAACTGGGCTGCTTTTAAAGGTGCCCTAGATTAAAAACTTGAATTTACCTCGGCATAGTTAAATAACAAGAGTTCAGTACATGGAAATGACATACAGTGAGTCTCAAACTCCATTGTTTCCTCCTTCTTATATAAATCTCATTTGTTTAAACGACCTCCGAGGAACAGGCGAACCTCAACATAACACCGACTGTTATGTAACAGTCGGGATCATTAATATGTACGCCCCCAATATTTGCATATGCCAGCCAATGCATTAGACAAGGGCAGCCAGTATTAACGTCTGGATCTGCACAGCTGAATCATCAGACTAGGTAAGCAAGCAAGGACAATAGCGAAAAATGGCAGATGGAGCGAAAATAACTGACATGATTCATGATAACATGATATTTTTAGTGATGTTTGTAAATTGTCTTTCTAAATGTTTCGTTAGCATATTGCTAATGTACTAGGGGTGTGACGAGATCTCGTGCCACGAGATCTCGCGAGACTAAACTGTGACGAGATTTCTCGTCGAGGCGAAAAGTAGTCTTGTCATGTTGCCATGACAGAGTGTTAGGATGATTAGGAAAGAATATGCCACCGCTACATTTACATTATGCCTCCACTGTCGTTTTGCTTTGTATTTAAATAAAAAAACATTTAATTCAATTGGATAACGGTCGCCGCCGCTCCATATTTACAGAGTTACGCGCGACCGTTGAAAGTGAAAGTAAACGCGCGCGCGCATTCAAACGTGATTTCAATTCCCCGCATTTGAAAGCGGCTCCCTGATGAATACAGATATCTCTCAATATGAAAGCTATTTTAGGCTGGGCAGTGTAGTTGTAACCATCTCCTAGCTCTGTATCAAAGAAAAAATTGGTCTTATTTGATCTTTTAATATTGAGAGAGTGCGATTATGGTTGCACTTATTGTAAAGTGTTACCATAAAAATGAATAACAGTTTTCTCTTCTTATTATTTACTAGTACAAACAATAAGGTTTCATTTGTTAACATTAGTTAATGCACTGTGAACTATCATGAACTAACAATGAATGACTATTTTTATCAACTAACAAACAAAGATTAATAAATACTGTAGCAAATATATTGCTCGTTGTTAGTTGATGTTGGTTAATACATTAATGTTAATAAATGAGACCTTATTGTAAAGTGTTACCATTTTTATTTATACTGTTTTTATTTCTGTGATCAGTTTGTGGAGAGGAGTTCAGTTAGGAGGTCAAAAGCTGTAGAAGCTCATAAATCATGTACAGCAAGATCTGAAGAGACTGAAATCATACAGGAGAGAAGTCAGTCAGTTGAGTTAGTGGCAAAACCTTTTACAGTACTTGAGTATTGTTGTCTTTTACTGCATATGATAATTCAGTCTCAGAAAGTAGAACTGAAATGACATTCATTACAAAATGATTAGTTAAAACATTTCAAATACACCTGCAGAATATTTTTTCTAGTCATGTATTTCGCCATCTTGTCTCGTCTCGTGAACTCAATCTCGAGTCTCGTCTCGTCTCGTGAGATACTGGTCTCGTCACACCCCTATAATGTACTGTTAAATGTGGTTAAAGTTACCATCGTTTCTTACTGTATTCACGGAGACAAGACTGTCGTTATTTTCTTTTTTTAAACACTTGCAGTCTGTATAATTCATAAACACAACTTCATTCTTTATAAATCTCTCCAACAGTGTGTAATGTTAGCTTTATCCACGGAGCACCATCGAACTCATTCAGAATCAAATGTAAACATCCAAATAAACACTGTACTTACGCGATTAGACATGCTGCATGACGAACACTTTGTAAAGATCCATTTTGAGGGTTATATTAGCTGTGTGAACTTTGTTTATGGTGTTTAAGGCAAGCGCAAGCTCTTGGGGCGTGGAGCACGAGATTTAAAGGGGCCGCGTACCCTGAATTGGCGCATTTATAATGATAGGCAGTTAAAAAAATTAATTTAAAAAAAATTATGGGGTATTTTGAGCTGAAACTTCACAGACATATTCAGGGGACACTTAAGACTTATATTACATCTTTTGAAAACATGTTCTTCGACACCTTTAAGTTGTTGCCGCAGGTAAAATTGTTTTCCGCGGGTTGATTGCCACCCCCGTATGTACGGGGAACTATAGAAACTATAGAAAAAAATTAGAACATACTTAGAAACCAAAGAAAACTGGAACTGGAAACTAAAACTTCAAAACTTCATAGGAGTCTCATAACCAAAAGGGAACAGATGAGCCGTAACGTTTACTATTTGTAAATATATTTAAAATGTAATTTATTCGTGATGCAAAGCTGAATTTTCAGCATCATTACTCCAGTCTTCAGTGTCACATGATCCTTCAGAAATCATTCTATGCTGATTTGCTGCTCAAGAAACATTTCTTATTATCAATGTTGAAAAATGTTGTTTGTGGAAACCGTGATGCATTTATTTCAGGATAAAAATCTTACTGAACCCAAACTTTTGAATGGTAGTATACTTCACTTTGATATTACAGTACGTGACTTAAAGATCTCATATGATAGATTGGGTCGCCATGCCTATGAGTTTCTTCACTCTGTCACCAAGATCCCTTAATCAAAGACATCTCAACTCTTTTCTCAGGAAACCACCTGCTGTGAGTCAAGAGTACTTCGCACATTTGACATGACTGGATCCATTTTAATTCACTAGCCTTTCAATCACTTCTTTTGCTCGATATCTCCTCTTTTCTCATGCCCAGAACTGGGCTTGAAAACAAATAAAGCGAGATGAAAACAATATGGAAATCCGCCCAGATTTCATGAACACAAATAAGATTATACATCCATTGAGTCTCAAGTGGGATGCTTTCGGCATTGGGTTAATGCCTGTATTAAGCTGTGATCTTGAATCTGTGCAGATTATTTTACTTAAAATGTCTTGCTGTTACCCTTGCATGCTTGAAGGACTACAGACTGCCAAATGTCATCAGAGCCCCTCTGAGTTCAGCAGGACACCAATCCCGAAAGATCCAGGGCTGAACGTGAGGATGAGAGGTGTCAGAAAAATTCAAATGTTCTTAAGTGAAGCTTAACAGCTCTGTGAGTTGATTTGACGCTTCCAGCTCCTCCAAAATGAAAAAAGATTTCATGTCTAAAGGAAATCAGAATGATGCTGTTATACACAATTTAAACACAAAGGAGTAAATACTTAATAACAGAAAACATAAATGAAATTACTAAGCTTTCTCGCTTCAAAAGGCCTTTGAATTCACTGACTTTAACAGAACAACAGATGCATTTTTAAGCCTGCATTATTAAAGACACACAAGCCAAACTGTGAAAATTAGCTGCTCATTTATAACATCTTCCTCATGACTTCAGTAATGGAGATAATAAAGCCCGGTCAAACATCCTTGTAAACTTAAAAGCTGCCAACTGAAGTAGAGAGAATGGGCTAATGGAAATTCATCTTTCACTTAAAGCAGTGGTTCTCAACCTTTTTTGGGCCAACGCCCCCCTGTCCATTATCCAGGTCCTTTACCGCCCCCCAAACACCATTAGCCTACATCATGAATCCATTTTCCAAACCGTGTTTCTGTCTTATCCTGAATCACTATGACACACCTATAATAAGAGTTTGTATTGTATATTTACATTGGGACTATTCGACTGGTTCGAGTCGGCACCGCTGCGGAGTACAGAACAAGACGCCTGCAATTTTGATTATTTACCGCTAGAGCTCCAAAAGGTACGGACTGCAGCTTTCATAATTAAAAAGCATGTCACTGAAAGCCAAATAACAGATTTGATTTGACTGAACAGTGGCAGGCAGCCTGGACAAGCTGGAACCGGAACCTCCGAAATCTGACCTCATTTGGGGGATCCCCCTCTCATATAACACCAAAAGTGGTTTTGTGTTTTCCAACACATAAGCAACATATAAAGCAGTGGCTGTCAAACTTTTTTTTTTAAAGAACGACCTTTTTTTTTCTTTTTTTAATTGACGCTACCAAGCCACGTCAAGTCAAGCATAAGAATACTAAAATATATAATATAAACAGAACAAGAATAAAAACTTGTAAGTAGCTATAAACAAGCCCAAACGAATTAATTTAAAGCGAAACTGAAAGTAAAAACCGGTGTTCTCAAGCAGCCTCTCCTGTTCGGCACGAATTCAAATGTTTCCATATTAGCAATGTATTTGGATGCTGAACTTTTATTTATTGTGTCAAATAGTATTTGTACTTCACTCCCGTTTCAATATCAACGAAAAAAATCATCCTCTTCAAATCAGAAAAAATGTGTTTGGCAGGACCAGTTTCAGCGGTGGTCACGCTGAACGGCACAGATAGGATACTACAGAGTATGTAAAATGAGCAGTGTAATTTTTTATATGTTTGGCTGATGGTATTTTATTTTGATAATGAACAGGCTGCGATGTCAAGTTTGCAGTGAATATGTTGAGTGCGCACGCGAGGCGCCGGCGCGATCACTTCGACTGTTTCCTTATACCAGCAGAAACAACTTAAATACTCCGTAATTTACAGATATGAGTAAGACATTATTGGATACTGCGAAGTTTACTTTTATACACTCACACTAAAAACAGAACATTGTGCTTTTGCAAAATAAAGAAAACAGGATGCGCTTTTTGCCATCTCAGTTTCCTTTCCTTGAACTTGTTTGTGGAGCGCTGCGCCTCACAAAAATGAATCAAACTCAGCAGTATATAGGCTACTGTTGGGTACAGTTTTTTTCTTTCGCTTTGTCAATCAATTAAGTCAAATATATTTTGTTTATTTATTCATTTTAGACTATGCTTTTATGAAAATGCCAACCCATTTTTTAAGTCTCGTGACACAGGGTTTGAAAACCTGTGATATAAAGAATACAATTATATAATTACATAAATTATAGACATATAAACTTCGATGACGATGTTTTCTGAAACTTAAGCGTGCAAGTTGCATGTTTTGCATTATGAAGGGAACTTGTGACTACAGAGAGAGCTATTCGTGTTGTTGGATATCGTTTTATTGAAATGCTGTGAGGAGACGCAGAAGAACTGATGAAATGGTTAAACGCGTATGCCCATACACTGGCAGTCTCCACATGAACGCGCTCGCGCACAAAATAACTACGAGTTTAAACATCTGATTTCTATGTCGATGGCTGTTTGTCAGGCCTAATACATAATGCCATGGTGTTTTACACACAAATGGTCACTACACGCCATGAGTATGCCAATGGTTTCCATCACCTTAACGCGCATTTGAACTAACGCAAAACTCAAGATAATCTGCGTCTGCCTATTGAATTTCTTTGATAATTCTGGACAGTAAAAACGACCATAGGCTGCTATACGGTCATTTCAGCGCTAATGTGTGCACTTAGGATTTATTACACATTTAGGAGAGTATTGCAAGAAGCTGCTTACATTAATCTTACTTTGTAAAAAAAAAATACAATCATGATTTTCATTAAAAAATTATGTTATAATTATAGGCTTAAATACCTTGGTATCAGCTTAATGTTATCAATCAATTCAATTCAAATTTATTTGGTTTGTCATGATTAATTTGTGTCCATAATAAGTAAAATAAAAAAAAATAAAAAAAATCTTCTAACAAGAATAAACACATATGAACAATTATTAAATTATGAATGTATTATTATTTTTAACTAGCCTATCTTGAAATTATCCAAGCAAAGTTTTGCGCTCAGATGTGACAGCGAAATTACCTAAATGTGATTACAGAATATATTTCATTTAATTATCCATCAAATTGTCATTTTCTCCTTACAGTCTTGCGAGTTAACAATAATTCCCAGTAAATTACTTTGTGAACAAAGAAAACATTTTGGCATTAGGCATTAAAAATGTAAAAGTTTTATCGTACAAATAGAATTTAGTTTCACTCATTTTAAAATTCGTCACCAGAGTGAATGGGAACATGATTTATTGAAAATATTTGAAAATACAAGTGGTTCTTAAGTCAATACTTTTTTAATGGCTTGTCAACTTTCCATTCCTCCGCTGCGTGGTTCTAATCAGCGCTGGATTCAAGTCACCGGATTGTTGTCAGCGCGAAACACATTTTTGTGCACGTGAATTCATGTCAGTGCTTGAGTGCTGGTCTATGACTGGAAAAATAATCGTTGCAAAAGAAACGATACATAGCCTAGCTTACATGTTGCGTTAAACTGGCAGATTTTAGAATGTTATAGGCAATTCTTTTGCAAGTAATTACACGTTTAATCTTGTCTTGCCTGGATCTTTGGTGTAAACTCGTGAACGCCCCCAAGAACACCTGAACGCCCCCCTTTTAAAAATCTTGCTTCCAACGCCCCCTGTTGTTCTCTGAACGCCCCCGTTGAGAAACACTAACTTAAAGGGTTGGTTCACCCCAAAATGAAAATGCTGTCATTATTTACTCACCCTCATGTCGTTCCAAACTCGTAAGACTTTCGCTCATCTTTGGAACACAAATTAAGATCTTTCTGATGAAATCTGAGAGATGTCTGTCTCTCCATTGACTGCCCTTGCAACAAACACTTTGACGCTCCAGAAAGATCATAAAGAGATCGGAAAACGAATCCATATGAATCGAGCGGTTTAAGCCGGTTTAGGCTTTTACTCACATGTAAACATTGATCAGCGAACATAAGCAGAAGCTCAACCGAACATGAATGATGCACAAGAAAAAAACCTCTTCCGGAAGCTCAAACATGCTGCATAACCAATGAGGTTCATTCTATTATTTGAGCTAATCGTATTGTCAAGTAAGGGATAATCCATGGCTAGCTAATGATTTTAGTGTACGACGTGGAGGCAAACAACCACCCGACATAAATGGTTTATTACGCAGCTAGCCTTGGATTATCCCGCTTATATCATGGTCATTTTCCAGCATTGACAAGTTAAAACTGTCATTGGTGTTTGCAGTACTAAATTTGACTGGAAGGGTTAGCTATGACTCAGATCTAGCATTCTGCTCGCTTTAAATCAGACACAGAGATGAAGCAGTGTGGTAAGGCTACCTTTATTTGATTGAATTATAACATTATTTGAATGAATTAGCCTATCAAGAGTAGGGTTGCAAAGGGGCGAAAAGTTTCCGGGAAACTTTCCGGAAACTTTCCACGGGGGAATTTTGGAAATATTCCAATTTGGAAACTTAACAAGAATTTACGGGAATTTATGGGAATTAACTGGAAATTTTGGGAAATTTATATAAATTTATAATTTTTATATAAAAAGTATCATATACAAACATAAATATAAACATTTTGTTTGGTCATAGCATGAAATTTCTTTTTCGCATTCAATTAATTCTAATTTAGTAAATATGTAAAATAAACATTTTTATTGCAGCAGTTGTTTTGTGTTATTTATTTCAGTGTAACATGATCCTTCAGAAATCATTCTAATATGCTGATTTGATACTCAGTTACTGTCAATGTTGGAAACAGTTGCGCTGTTTAATATTTTTTTGAAACCTGTAATACTTTATTTTTTTAAAATTCATTGATGAGTAAAAAGTTAAAAAGAACAGCATTTATTCAAAATAGAAATCTTTTCTAACAATATCACTTTAATATCACTTTTTTTTTTATCAATTTCACACATCCTTGCTGAATAAAAGTATTCATTTCTTTCAAAAAAAACAAAAACATTTTGACTGGTAGTGTATACTGTTACAAAATATTTCTATTTTAAATAAATGCTGTTCTTTACATTTTTATTCATAAAAGAATCCTGAAAGTATCACAGGTTATAAAAAATATTAAGCAGCACAACTGTTTCCAACATTGATAACTGAGTATCAAATTAGCATATTAGAATAAATTCTGAAGGATCATGTGACACTGAAGACTGGAGTAATGATGCTGAAAATTCAGCTTTGCATCACAGAAATAAATTATATTAAAATAGAAAACCATTATTTTGAATTGTAGTTATATTTCACAATATTACTGTTTTTTCTGTTTTTTTTTTATCAAATGTGCATGTTATGGACTGGGGCAATGGCAATGCACAGTGCATGCAGGGGGTGTGGCCTCAATAGCCCTGCAGTAAGTAGTGTGCTGTGTGAATGTCAGGGTAAAAATTCAACTGAAATTGCATTAAATCTGGTTGTTTTAACCAAAATTATGCTGCAAGATGTTTTTTTCAACTACATTTAAGTACCCTGTTATAGGCTAACCTGCAATTTTGCAAATTCCCTGTTTATTCCCATTTATTCCCATTAATTTCTGTTAATTCCCATATATTCCCGTTTATTCCCGTTAATTCCCATGGAAAGTTTCTAGCTTTGAAAATTCCCGGAATTTTGCAACCCTAATCAAGAGAGATGTGAGAGTGAATAACCTGCGTCTGTTCAGCGTCTCTCTAGCCATGAAGCTGTGAGTTGAATTACTTCAAAAACAGTGATTTTAACACCTCCTTGCTGAGTAATATAATGTAGCGATTCAGTAGCAGCGAAGTTTATTTACTAATAAAAGTCATGGGGGTGTGTTGGCAAAGTTTCTGTGCTCCTGAATGTTTCTGTGTGTGCGCAGCGCTATCTCCGATCTCTAAGTGACGTATGTGTGTGTGTGCGCTTCAATGAAAAAACTTTTATTTTTCAAGTTTTGTGGCCTGACGGCAGTGCTAAACACCTTCCTGTGGTCTTTGCAGCATTTTGCAAACAATATAACAGAGTGAAAGCAGACCAGCGGAGGTAGTGAGACGTACAGCAATCAAATTCAGATTCAGACTCCAGTGTGAAAACAACATGAGATTAAATCAACAACTGGAACTCTGAATGCCCTGATTGTCTATTATGTTTTCCCCACACCGCAGTTGCCATTTTATTTTTATCACCGTAACGTCCTTGGATGCTACATTAAAGACATCATCAAACCAAAAGTAACATTGCAAATCCTTTGTGAATCAGAGATCTTTGGAATAAAAAAGGATTGGTTACAGAGAGTGGGAGAATACTGAGGGGGTGTCTTGAGTGAAGATGTATTTGCCTGTTAATATGCCCCAGATTTGCCATCGCTTGTCGCATTCCTTTTGAACGGCATCCAAGCAGGCATGCGAATGCGATCAATTAGGGCAGAGCGATACTTTAGAGCATGTGTCTATGGACACATTTATTCTACTGGCTGGCACACAACACTTACAACCATGAAATATTCAATGCAATCAGCAAACACTCACAGAAGAAGAGCATTCCTCCTACATCAGGGTATCACAATGTGAGAAGTTGGTTTCATAGAGGTCACGACAAAAAAAAAGTGTGGTCTATTTAAAGTTGTTCTAACTCTAGGGCCAGTTTTACATGTGGTATTTCAGCCCCCAAACCTGTCTTATTCATTCAGTTTAAAGTATGAGTTCACTTCAGAATTAAAATTTTCTTATAATTTACTCACACCCATGTCATCCAAGATGTCTTTTTTTTCTTCAGTCAAAAAGAAATAGTGGTTTTTGAGAAAAACATTCCAGGATTTTTCTCCATATACACTGCGTTCCAAATTATTATGCAAGAGACAAATCAGTAAGATTTCTGTACAATAAACATTCAGATTTTAGTTTTTCTAAGAAAATGTTTGTTCGTTTATTTATCCATGTCTTTTTAGATAACTGGTATCAATCTCAGACAAAATTATTTGCCAGATCTATGGAAACCCTACTTAGAGGTTGTTCCACATTATTAAGCAAGTCACAGTTCTCATGCAATATGGGAGGAAGAAAGATCTTTCTGAAGATGAAAAGCATGAAATGCAATGTTGTGCAAAAGGCATGAAAACAACTAATATTGTGTGAAACTGAATGGAGATTATCGAATTATCATAAGATTTGTGAGTGATTTAGAGCACAGCAGAACTCGGTCAGATAAAGGCTTATTGAGTAAAGTTCCTGTCAAAAAAATTAATTGTATTAAAAGGGCAGCTATAAAAAAAACCAATGTTGAGCAGAAAACAGGTATTTGAAGCTCCTGGTGTCTCTGGAATCTCAAGAAGCTCTCCATGCAGGCTGGCAGTTGTGCGTAAAGATGCATTTCAGCCACTCCAAACCAAACCTCACAAAGAGAAACATTTACAGTGGGTTTAGAAATACATGAAGACTCATTTTTATTCACTGACTAATGCTGTACTACAACGGATGGTCTAAATGGATGGATTTCTGGATGGTTGGTGAATGGCCACCACTTTCCAACAAAACTGCAATGTCAGCAAGGAGCTGGTGGGTGATGATTTGGGCTGGAATACAGGGAAGTGAGATGGAGGGTATTAAAATGACTTTTGCAAGATATGTGGAGCTCATAACTGGCCATTTTCAGCTATGGTATAAAAAGGAGGATAGTGCATAGTACAATGCACTATTGTACAATGCACTATGCACTATCCAATGCTGCAAAAAAACACCACAGCAATAAAACTGTTTAAAAATGTATTTCTACACCCACTGTAAATGTTTCTCTTTGTTATGTTTGGTTAGTGGTGTCTAAAATGCATCTTTACGCACAACTGCCAGCCTGCATGGTGAGGTTCTCAAGACTCCAGAGACACCAGCAGCTTCAAATACCTGTTTGCTGCTCAACACTGGCTTTTTTTAAAGCTGCCCTTTTAATACAATTAATTTTTCTAATAGGAACTTTCATTAATAAGCCTTTGTCTAACCGCTGTGCTCTAAATCACTCACAAATCTTATGATAATTTGATAATCTCCATTCAGTTTCACACAATATTAGTTGTTTTCATGCCTTTTGCACAACATTGCACCATTTCATGCTTTTCATCTTCAGAAAGATCTTTCTTCCTCCCCATATTGCATGAGAACTGTGACTTGCTTAATAATGTGGAACAACCTCTAAGTAGGGTTTCCATAGATCTGGCAAATTATTTTGTCTAAGATTGATACCAGTTATCTAAAAAGACATGGATAAATAAACAAACATTTTCTTAGAAAAACTAAAATCTGAATGTTTATTGTACTGAAATCTTACTGATATGTCAATTGCATAATAATTTGGAACGCAGTGTAGTGGATTTCACTGGGGTTCAATGGTTTGAAGGTATAAATTGCAGTTTCAGTGCAGCTTCAAAGGAAGGTATAAGGGTCTTATCTAGTGAAACAATTGGTCATTTTCTAAAAAAAATAAATAAATTATATACATTTTAACCACAAATGCTGGTCTTGCACTGTTCTGCGATACGCTATGCATTACGTAATCATGTTGGAAAGGTCACGCGTGACATAAAGCAATAATAGCTACAGTCTGTTTAATTTAATACTATAATGACCATTTCACATATGAAGCAGATAACCATATTGTATCCACACTGTTAAACGATTGTGTTTTTCAGAACTGTACAGATCTACTGATCTCTTTTTATTGAAATGGATTATTAATTATAAAAGGCCCTGGGGCAGGACAGCAGTTAAGATAAGTCTGTTATATAATACTGACTTCCTCTTTTCACCCTTATTAAGGACCAAGTTCAGCCCTCTCACTTAAGAGGACATAACCGCATATATTACATATAAATGAATATTTGATCTCTTTTCAGAGAACTGATGTCTTAAACTATTCCGGAACAAAGAAATGTCACCGTATTTCAGCCATATCAGCACTTTCCACCCTCATTAGAAGCAAATGCAAAATTTATCAGTCTTTAAAGAACAGGTTCGTGAAAGGGAAAATTGTCATGGCAAGGAAAAATATTGAACCCTTTTTCATTCTGCTGAGGTAAACTGTACGACTGCGGTTGGTAAGTGGAGCAACACTCATTTTTATTGGACTTTCTCTCAAAATCAATAGAATGAAAGTAGCATTCATCTGACATGCTTTGTGCCTCTGGATGATCCACAATCCAAGCTTAATGAGATTAAATAGGCCATTAGTTGTCTTCAACTGTCATGGCTGTAAGCTACCATATCAGTTTACAGTCTACCAAATGTTTACAGAGGCACAGTGTGATTTAGCCAATTAAGATGTGCAAAGTGTCCCTGAATCAATCAGGATGTGTTCTTGGATACAATTGTCTTTTATTGGTCCTGGAACAACATTCCTACCAACTAAATAAATAAATAAATAAATAAAGATGCATGATACATCAGTACCATATTGGCCGCTATTAAAGATTTTATTAAATTGTACTGGTATTGGTTGATATTATATATATATATATATATATATATATATATATATATATATATATATATATATATATATTATTGTTTATGCTTATTTCCCTGTTTTTACACTTTTGACACTTTTGCCACTAACAATAACACTCACTTAAAGTGTAACTCAATTTTGAACCTGCTTTGTATTGTTACAATGTCGGTAGTATATGTAAGCGAGCAGTGTTTACGCATTCTCTGTGTTACCTGAACTGAGAATTTCATGTTTATTTGTTACACTGTAAAAAAGAATTGTTGATTTAACTTAAAAAAGTAAGTTACCTGATTTTGAGTTCATTGAAATTAAAAAATTGAGTTAACACAATGAAGGCGATTCGTTTAATCAACAGAAACTCAAAATATTATGTTATCTGAAAGAAAAAATGTTGTGATAAATCATGAAAATAATTTACTTACAGTGCAGCAGCTCCAGGGCTTTCAAGAAAACTATAAGCATTTTTTTTTTTATCCCCGCCCATGGGCTGATGGATCGGCAGAGGGTTATTAACAGAACAGTTATGGTAGGGTAGGTTTATCACTGAAAATGTATTGTACTTTGTCTACTCTTTAAACAGCATTATGGTAAAAATGGAACACTCTGGCAACAGCTTTCTTACCTGTGCGTGTTTAGCTTGTTTACCTGTGCGTGTTTAGCTTGTTTACCTGTGCGTGTTTAGCTTGTTTACCTGTGCGTGTTCAGCTTGTTTACCTGTGCGTGTTTAGCTTGTTTACCTGTGCATGTTCAGCTTGTTTACCTGTGCATGTTTAGCTTGTTTACTGACTGTACAGCAGTTTCTTTGAGTTTTTGTCCCCCTTGTTTACTTTTTGAATTTTGCACCAGGAATGAACTAAAAGTTTAAAGGTATTGACTAAAAGTTTGCTAAGAAGTATTTCCTATTAAAGCAAGCCAATATTTGACTCTGGTCAAGCGAATCCATAGCAGACTGGTGGGAATGGATTTGGAAGGCGACATGCCCAGTGCATTATGGGAGTTTTCCTGCCTATTTGACATAAGGGAAGACAACAGCCTTTTTTATTTGTTTTCTCTTGTCAGGTAGCACTGATTTCAATTTTTTTTTTTGCCTTTGTACTGGATTGGCAGCCAATTTTTGTTGATCGTCCATTTTATCAGCAGTGAAATACCCCTTTAAATTGAATCTTTAAAAACAATTTAATAACACTGTTAAATCTAATCTTAAGCAAATCTCAAATCTGTTTTTCATACTGTAGGTACATTATGTTGTGATGCCTAAATTCACTTGTAGGATTGAAAATGATTTCAAGTTGAACTTGTGGGATTGAAATTGAAAACAGTCATTTTAAATTGTAATAATGTTTCACAATATTACTGCTTTTTTTATCAAATTAAATGTAGCCTTGGTGAGCGATGCTGAGCATAAGAGCCTATATATATATATATATATATATATATATATATATATATATATATATATATATATATATATATATATCGCACTTGAACGGGAAAAGGGCAAAAACTCACAAAATTATGCTAAAATGCCCATTTTTGTCAAGTATCCTTGTAAGCACGGTCTTAAATGAGTTAAATAAAGTCTTAAATGAACACAAAGAGTTGTGAGAAAATAGGATGCAGATCCAAGTCATGTGTGGCAGCTCTTAAAGTGACAGCAGCCTAATGGTGCGTTCACACCGAACGCGTCTGGGGCGTCAAATTCGCGTCAGACGCGTCTAGTTGGACGTTTGAACATTTTGAATTCAGACGCTTCAGAGGTGCGTCAAATTCGCTCTATTCGCGCATCTAAACAAAGTGGGTTCAGACACGAATTTGCGTCATGGGAGGGGCTTCCATCTCTTTTTGCACAGATCCTCTGAATAAACACATCATCTTGTCAGTTGGAAACCAGTAGCGGCAATTTAACTCGGTTATGCCGGCCGGCTTTTGCTACCTAGCAGGTGGGCTAGTATCAACGGCTAAAATCATGCAAAGTGTTTTACAACTAACCAGATTGTCCGATTTCTTCGCTTATCCTCTTCCAGGCAAGGTCCTTTTTATTCCTGTCTCAATAAAAATATGATGACACATCATAGAGCTCAGGGTGGCCACACACAGCGACTATAGACTATTACTATATATCTTTATTCTGGTCTCCACCGCTGATCACGTCATAAACACGTCACTACCAAAGCAGAGTCCCTGATTGGTTAACGCACCGCGAATTTTCGCCAAAGTTCAGATTTTTTTTAACTCGGGCGTCAGACGCTCAATTCGCGTGTCAACGGCTGATTCGCGCCGCAGGACGTCTAGACGCGCGTTTACATTGACTTAACATGTAAATCAGACGCCCCAGACGTGTTCGGTGTGAACGCAGCATAATAAACCTGCTACAGTCTGCCATTAATGTTAATCAAAGAACAACAAAACAAAAAACAAACAAAAAACACTCATGGCTCTTAACTGAATAACTTTTGTAACTTTCATAAAAAATAATAAAAATGTATCTATAGTTTAATCTAAATTTTGCAGTGAAGACTGTGAAGTGTTTAATAATTGCTTTGATTCTGGATATTTTCTACCTGTTAGATCCTATTTCTCTATGTTGTTTCTACTGTACATTCATTTGGAGATTAAATGTGAAATTATAACAATATGAAAATATTTTAAAAACTTTAATGTTAGCTTAGTTACAGAAAAAAATGTGTGATAAATAGGTTATTTTTTTTAATTAATTGATAGCACTAATATATATATTCTTACAATATAATAATCTATATAAGTTCTTTCTGATAACTTTACAGCATTGACAGAATGGATGAAAAGGCGCAGCGGGATGCAGGGGTTTAGAGTGAAGTGCATGGAGAAGAGGATTAAATTGCAACAGTCCCCAATTAAACCTCTGGAGTCTGATAGAAGAAGAGAAGAGCATTTATAGTTGGCTATTCCCCAGAAGGCTCTATAATATCTACTGTGCAAAAATAGTTTAAGAGGGTGCAAAATTCTGTAATTGTTCATATTAATGCATATTTTCGCAAAGTATTGTGAGAATTTAATGCTGTTCATAACAACTGGAACATTTTAAAGCACTTTATTGAAGCAAGGTCAGTGTTCTGGCATTCACTACATGCTTTCATGACTTGACTAGAACACTTTTTCCCATCTAACCTGCATGCAGAGACAACTCATAGTCAGTGTTTAGGATTGACAACTGTATTTGGGTCATTGTCGAATAAGGTTTTTAAAAGTGACAAAAAATGTAATGGAGATATAAATAATTTTGAAGTTTTACTAAGTGTTATCAATGAGATTATGTGGTTTTTATAATCAGTTAACATTGCTTTTGTCATTTATTACAAGATGGACAACATTTGTCACCAAAAAAGTCATTCGGTTTAACCAAAATTTCGGTTTTACTGAATGACACTTTTGGTTATACCGAATGACGATATTTTCAAACAATGCTAACAGGCTGATATCTAGCTAGAAAAGTACAGTCAAACATTTTATACTTAGTACAAGTTTTTAAAATATTACAACACTTTCCATGTTTTATAGCGGTTGTACCGAATGACCTGATGTTTTGGGACATGTGTATGAGCAAATGAAAACATGAATTTTTCAAATAGTTAAGAGAGAGTAAGTTACTTTGCTTCATGTGGTCCTTTGCAGGTGTCTGAATGATGTCACATCCTGTCACATGATATTGACCGCATGACTTGATCCAAAATGGTCCCTTTATGTTGGTTACTCCGAATGACATCAATGAAATTCATTTTCCGGACATTCTTTCTCATAACAAAGCAACGACTTCTACACATATTTTAATACCATTTTTCACTATGTTGATATATGATGTTATAACATAATGCCAGAATAAAATAATATATACATTTATTACATTTTAAGATATTTTTTTTCACAAATGAAATGGCTGTATTGGCCTTTGGACGGTTAAACCGAATGACCTTTTGACACTTTTAAATCTTAAAAATACCTTTATATGTAGCAAAATATAATTAAAACCTTTTGGATTCAATAAAGGAGATCAAGTCATACTACCTTACATACTTTGGATGTCATATCTTTGTTTTTTATTATTATTAAGGCCTTTGGACAAAAAAAATGACCCGTCACGTCATTGACCCTTTTGAAAACAGGTGTGACTCTCCATCTGCGTTCATATAACTGCTTACATGGGGTTTGAACCATTATTTAATGAATGAATATCCGATGTCAAGCCCCTTCTCTATTCCTGCGACAGCTGTGAATATCACTTGTAACCATAATTTATTTACAATTCCTTTTGGTCACTCTAGTTACAATTACACACTCGCTTAACCTTTAAGATTGAGTCTTTGATATCACTTGATATCATGTTATATGGGCAAATTTGACCAATTCCAGTTCAAAAACCAAGGACTGACATCATAAGATAAAAAAACGGTCGGCTCAACATGTACCCATCCAATTCATCCTCTTCTCCCTCAATTTTGTGTCTCTTTCCTCTGTCCTATAAATAGCAAGGCTAAAAATCCCATGAAGAAAGAATTTTAAACAAAAGCTCCTGAGTCCTCTCAGTGTTGGCGCCAGTGCAGCATTGCATCTGATAACTGCAGTGTGCCGACATCGGAGCAGGAATCCCACCACTGCCTCAAGTCTAGTTAATCCGTCACGCAGGCGTGGGAGGTGCCAATTGCTGAGCGAGTCAATTTCAGCCCAGCTCCGCACACATTATCAAACTATGAGAAACATCTTGCTTTTTCATCACATCAGGCACATTGTCAATGAATCTGCTGAGAAATTAATGGGAGATTTTTCTTCCCCTCTTCTATGTTCTCTTTTCCCCGCCTTCTCCTTATCTGTCTCCCACTCTCTGAAGTTGACTAAACAAATGGAAACAGAAGATGAAAGGAAATCACAAACATATGGGAACATTCTGAGACCGGATGGTTTTAATGAAAATATTTGAGATGAGTGGGGTCCAAAAAAAAAAAAAAAAGGAAAGGAAATTTCAGAAAAATGCAACTTAAAAGCATTTTCACTAATGGTATCGGATTGTTGAACACCCAGAACTCTGAGAACTCTGACAAGTGTGATTTCTTCGGACAGCTTTTAGTATCTGTCAGGTAGGAACATTTTGTGCTTTTCCAAGAATTCATTGAAGCACCTTTGATTACCATCAAAGCTCAAAGGATACAAAATAACCCCCATAAGCAATATACATTGTCATCTAAAAGCATGATTGAAGGGCATGAAGGGCATCAGAGCATGTTAGACATAAGATTAAGTCCATAAAGTGCAGAAAAATTATATATATATATTATATTATATATTTAAATATATTTTAAAAATATAACCTATATTTAACAAAAATATTTTTTTAAATTCTATTTGTTTTACAAGAAATTAATTTGACCATGTTGCTATATTTAAATATATATTTTATTATATTATATTTTAAAAATATAACCTAAATTTAAATATATATATATATATATATATATATATATATATATATATATATATATATATATATTTTTTTTTTTTTTTTTAATTTAAAATTCTACATTTTGTCTTTTTTTTAAACAAGAAATGAATTACACCATGTTTTTACACACGAGATTAAGTCCATAAAGTGCAGGAAAAAAAATTGTTATATTATTTCTTTATTTAATTGGAATTTCCTATATTTATATACAGAATATAGAATATAATATTATATTATGTATTTTAAAAATATAATCTGTATTTAGAAATGTACATTTTATTTAAAATCCTATACTTTATAATTTTTACTTTATGAACGAGAATGGAATAATAGCATGATGCTAGAAATGTGAGATTAAGTTCACAAAGCGATCTAAATTAGATTGTAATATTTTATTTGTTATTTCTATTTAAAATTGTATAATTTTTCATTTCATTATATGAATGAGACTTGCATAGTTTTTGTTTTCTTTCCTTTCTTTTGAATGTGTTAATAAATTTGTGTTTACAATTTATTTGACAGCCTTTTTTTCTAAAATGAAATCCTTCCTCTAGCTAAGGGAGAGATGAAGTAATCCATCTTCATCTAATATTTACCCCTATTCACTCTGTCCTCTGACCACCTTTGTGTGATTAATATTTAATACCTTTCTGGGCATCTATGATTTAGATTCAGGGGTTTGCACAAGTATTCATGCTTCCCCTCGGGGGAGGAAAATAAGATGATGCTTGCCTGGCACAGAAAATGTCTGTGAGTAATTTCAGTGGCTGCCTGTCACCCTCCGCAGGGTCTTTTGAAATTCGGCATGTATAGGATGTATGATAAGCTTTTGTTAACAAGAAATTGTTAGGGCAGAAATCTGATGCGTGTCTGCAAGAGGAAACGAAAGCATGCTGCTGGCTACAGCGTTCGAGCTGCTTTGAACTCGTTTTATGCAACATGGTCCCTGGACCATACAGCATCACATCACAGAACATTTTGTGAGGCAATGTTGAGCTCTCCTCTCATCTCCTGCCTTGAGGTAGTTACTTTAAAATGGGAATTAAGGGTCCGGGTTCACAGTAAAACTTGTCGGGAGAGTAATTCTCACTCGCTGATGAGTTGTAATCTGAAGCAAAATTACACATTTGGACTGAGGGCAACTGGCCAAATGCTCCATTTACCTCTTGATATGGGCTTATTAGTGTCTGGGAGACATGGAGCTATATGACTCACACTGTGCTTGATGAATTACCTTCAATATGGATGGATTCCAGCCGTTTATATCCACTGCAGTACCTTTCTTAGTACTTAGATACATTTTCAACACATTTTGAAAGATAAATCAATACCGGTCCAAACTTTGGAATAATTAAGATTTTTTAATGTTTTTGAAAGAAGTCTCACAAACGCTTCATTTATTTGATCAAAAATACAGTAAAAATAGTAATCATGATTTTATTATGCTGATTTGTGTCCTAATTTATTATTAAAGATTCTTATTATTCTAACAAACTGCACTCCCAACATGCTACACTTGCTAGCAGTGAATAGCTACATGCTAATAGCAATTAGCTCAGGATTAAATCATAAGTCAAATTTTGTTAGCATCATGTTAACAATATGCTAATTGTGTAAGGATCTTGTTAAAACATGCTAGCAACATGCTAATCATGTTAACATCATTCTAGCAACATGCTAATTGCATTAGCATCTTGGTAAAACATGCTAGTTGCGCACAGTAGCCTAAGCACGACTCAGATTTTCTTCAGGAAATATACTTTCTACTTATAGTTGAAAAATGATTTTGCTGCTTAATATTTTTGTGGAAACGTGCTTTTTTCAGGATTCTTTGTTTAATAGAAACTTCAAAAGTTCATTTGTTTGAAATAGAAATTTGTAACATTTTAAATGTTTAACGACATTTAAAAACAATTAACGAGTCCTTTGCTGAATATTAAAAAAAATAAATCTTACACCAAACTTCTGAATGGTAGTGTATCATGGTTTCCACAAACATTTTACTGTTTTTAACACTGATAATAATAAGAAATTATTCTTGAACAGCAAATCAGCATATTAGAATGATAAATTGTTAACATATTTCACAATATTAAAGGGGTCATGATTTTGTTTTTATTATTTTAAAGGGGGCCTATAATGTCCATTTTACAAGATATAATATAAGTCTCTGGTGTCTCCAGAATGTGTCTGTGAAGTTTCAGCTCAAAATACCTAACAGATCATTTATTATAGCTTGTCAAATTTGCCCCTATTTGGGTTTGAGCAAAAACACGCCGTTTTTGTGTGTGTCCCTTTAAATGCAAATGTGCTCCTGCTCCCAGCCCCCTTTCCAAAAGAGGGCGGAGCTTTAACAGCTCACGCTTCGGTTGCTCAACAACAACAAAGCAGGAGAATCTCACGCAGCCAAAATGATGATTGTCAGTAACAGTGTTCAGCCTTACATTGTTCAAACCAGAGTCGGACAATGATGGAAAGACTCAGGAAGAAGTTACAACTTTTAGAATGAAACTGGACGTTTCTGAATGGCTAGAGGATAAATTTATGTAGTTGCTGTGGAGTTGATTCAGCTCATCGACTAGCATGTGCCGTCATGTTGATCTTTTGAGCAAATCCAGAGTTGAATTGACCCTTGTTTGTGAAGCAGTCCAGCGTAAAATGATGGCATTGTAACAAAACTCTACTACAACAACTCTTCCTCTTCTCTAAAGCAGCCCATCATGGCCTCACCACGTCAGATACATTTATCTTTCAATAAACGTTTCTGTGTAAACTCTGTATTAACATTTCTTTACACTGTGGCTCATTTACAAAACAATCTGCAGTCAAATGCTCCGAACAAACATATAATCCTCTGAAACGATCTGGGACGCCATTAAAATAAACCATCCACTTGTTTCCGACGCTGGGATCTTTCTGAAGTCGGAGACACAAATGAGCTGTTTAAACTGGACACGTCAAAGCTAACGTCCTTTCATTCTACCATTTGTCCTGTTGTCGACAAACTCAGGTGCATGGAGTATATCAGATTCTGAATGCGCATCTGTATACTGTATCCAGTGTAGACAGCATCAGTGATTATAATGGATTATAGTTGCTTTTGACGAAACACTCACATCCAGTGTAGGCAAATGTCTGCCATTAAGTGACTGAAAGCCAGTGGGCGGGGCCTATGGTGCAATGATGTATAACTATTAGTCGATATCTTGCTCTGAAGGCAGTCATATGCAAATGTATTTGTTCATGTGATGTCACAGGTCACCAAATATCAAAACGAGCTGTTTTTTGAGCTTGATTAAATCAATGGTTTTTTTATAATAAGGAGGGTGTTTTAAGCTATGAAACTTGCAGGATGTTTTAATACATCTTAAATGTCAAAAGATCAAGACAAATTCGATTTCTCATGTCAAGACCCCTTTAATGTTTTTACTGTATTTTTCATCAAATAATGCAGCCTTAGTGAGCATATTAAACTTCTATCAAAAACTCTTACAAAAATCGTATTTGTTCCAAACTTTTGACTAGTAGTTTATATATTTCGATGAATAGATCGATAAAGGTGTGCTATTTAGTTTCTAAGTGATCAAACTTTTGATTTTTGTCTGGTGGACTGACTTGCATTCAAGGAAGGACCTGAGCTAGACTTGGCTAATAAGCAACCACCTAGCAACCAGCCAGAACACCCTAGCAACCATCAATCAACTTGGCAACCATTCCGAACACCCTAGCAACCACATAATAACATCCTAGCAAGTTTCAAAGTGTCTAGACTCTCAATTAAAGTTAATAAATAAGTATGGTAATCATCTATTCATATTAATGACCCTAATTAATATTCATGACCAGTGAGCAATTTTGCAAATTTTGCACACTTGCAAGGTGCATTTGTATGTTGTAGTTTATTTTGTAATGGTCTCATAAAATAGTTCAGGTGTCAATTGCTACAGTGCACGAATAATTTTTCATATTTATTCGCAAATGCAAATGGAATGCTTATACTGTAGTCCTCTGTGGAATATGAACCCTATTAACATATTTCCAAAACTTGCAGCAACCTCAAACTCTAAAATATTCAAAACCCTGCATGGCATACAGTATCTAATTATTGCAGCTTTATTGGTATTACAGGACGGCCATAAGTATTTTGAATGCTCGTCACAACTATCCTGTCAAATCATAAATAAGATTGTCTACACTCTCGTCATGATAAAAAGCCTCCAAGAGCTCATTCTTCCACTGCTTTCCAATTCATCTCCAGGGCTATAAAACCAATTTTGAGTTTTATGATTGGGTTTATTGCTGAAATTAAAGTCTTAATTAAAAGTCAGGAGAATGTGTATTAGAGTTGCGGTGGAAGATTGATGTCAATAATGAAAGATCCTTCAATGCTATAGACAACTCATTTGACAAGCATATTGAGCTTTAGCTTAGAAACACCAACACAGATTAAAGTAATTGTTTCTGTGTTGAACACACATGCCTTGCCCATCAGGATAATGTCTTTCAGATTCAGAGACTCTGCAATGGTTTTGGAAGCTCTTGGAATGCAATAATGATTTGGAGTGAGTATAATAGTCAGTATAATGAGTTTTTATATAGCAGTTAGTCTCATCTACACTTTTCCCACTGTTCCATCTCTTTTTTCTAGTTGTTTTCATTTTAGTGATAGTATACACACATACATACGTAAATATGTAGACCAAAAATTCAAACCCATTTCTCCCAAATGAGCACCATGGCCCAATACATCATAAAAAGAAAAAAAAAATTAAAAAAGTAAAATAAAATAAAATAAAATAAAGAATATAAATAAATTCAAACCAATTTCTCCCAAATGAGCACCATAGTGCAATGTATCAAAATAAAATAAAATAAAATAAAATAAAATAAAATAAAATAAAATAAAATAAAATAAAATAAAATAAAATAAAATAAAATAAAATAAAATAAAATAAAAATAGTCAGCCCCAATAGCCTTGTGGGCAGTGCGCCGACATTTAGCGCCGTTGCACTTCAGGCATCCCGAATTTGAGTCCCGGCTCGTGGACCTTTCTCTATAAAAATAAAACAAATTCAAGCCAATTTCTCCCAAATGAGCACCATGGTGCAAAGTATAAAATAAAGTAAAAGACTAAAAATTCAAGCAAAATTCTCCTGAATGAGCACCAAGGCCCAATGTAACCAAACATGTCACAGTTCCAGCCTTGCAGCCCTTTTCTTGCTCATTTCAGGCAAATAAAAATCCCAGGTTTCAGATGATCAATATAAGTTGTCACGATTCCTGGGCCTTTGCTTTACTTGCACAAGTTTTGTAAAAAGGTTAAAAAGTTTTCCTCATGATTGCAGCCCCGAAGTGAGAATGTCAGCCCCAAAGGAGGCCCTTTTGAAACCTATAAATAACCTCCAATATTGCAAATGGACATACACAATCTCTCCCAGCTCATGTGATGTGGGAGACGAATGGTCTTTTTGTGAGGCAAGTGCTCAGCACCATGAGGCTCCAGAACCTATGAATGGCTTATTAAAAGATCCCTCGGTGCCACGGCGCTGTACCAAGAGCAGCGAGGAGAGACTCACAAGCTCAATCAACCTCTTTTGAGGCCATTACAACGCTGCAGGTATTAGAAGTGTATCATTTACTCTGCCTTGTACCTTGTTTATACAAAGCTCATATACATAGTTACCTGCAGGCGAAGGGAAGGTTTCATCAGGTTTCATAGAGCCAGCACTAAAGTGAATAACGTCTGAATTTTCATTTTTGGATCACTATTCCTTTCAACTCCTTTCTTGCACCTTTCTTCCTTTTTGGTCCCCCTCCCTTCATGTTCACTCTGGAATTCCCTTAATTTTTTTTTTGTACTTCCTGCGCATTTCTTGTTTCCGAGCATTTCGTATCTACAGTGTTCAACGGAGACAACTGCAGATCATATATAAAAGTCTAATTACTGAAAACTATAATGAGCAGCTGCCGTTAATTACCACAAACTCAAGACCCTCGCAGAGTCATTGAGATTCTGATGCAAAACCACAAATGCCCTGAAGACCCACAGTAACAAGCACTGCAGATTTAGCCTCATCCAAAGCCTGCAATCTTCTAGAAAAACAAAAAAACAAAAACGCAAGACTGCAGGGCTGAAAATCTGGTTACTTTATCTCTCTCAGACAATGGGATTCAATACAGGGTGGGTGTGTGTGGGGGGAGTATGGAATTCAATTTCTATCTCACTGGAGTCACCTCAAGTCGTATATGCAGCTAGACTATAACACTTCAATCCCAATCCCAAAGCGAGAGGTATATCATCAGATTGTGACTATGGGAATGGCATAGAATCATGAATGCTTGATAGATACTGTCTGTGGAGGCTTTAGATATTCTGCTCACCTGATTGAAGTGAACTTCTGCTCATATGAAGCAAAGGTAGGCTGTATATATTTGCTTAAAGGATTAGTTCACTTTAAAATGAAAATTAACCCAAGATTTATTCACCCTCAAGCCAATGTATATAACTTTCTTCTTTCTGATGAACACAATCGGAATTATATTAAGATTCATCCAAGCTTTAGAATGGCAGTGAACGGGAAACAACGAGTATGAAGCTGAAGAAAGTGCATCCATCCATGGCTCTGGGGGTTAATAAAGGCCTTCTGAAGCGAGACGATGCATTTATGACAGAATTTTCATTTTTGGGTGAACTATCCCTTTAAATGATCTCTCACTCAATGTGTAATTTATTGTAGAGTACTGCAGTTGCTCCATCCCAAACTTCCCAATGTTGAAGTAATTCCATTAGAAAGCGTACATATATGTTCACTGAAAGGTTCTACGGGGAACCAAAAATGGTTCTTCTGTGGCATCACTGCAAAATCCACTTTTTTTCCATGTGGCGTAAATTTCGTCACCAGAAGAGTACATGCGTACTGCCGGATTTTTGTAACTGAGCGTACTTGTACACACAGGTCACACATGCGCATTTCATTTTTTTTGCAGTAATTAGTTTATCCACAAGGTGGCAACTGTGCCCTGGGGGCGTCGTTTCACAAGGTAAAAAAGCTCTGGAACACATGCAAGCTACAAGAAAAGCTGCATAAGACCGGAACACATGCAAGCTACAGTGACAGTGGAGGCCTACATAGACAAGAGATTGAGCAAAGAGGTTAGAAATTAACCTTATTTATACAACTCTATGAGTCAAATGAAGTATACTTTGCAATCAACTGTGCACGTACACTAGCGTACTTGTAAAAAAACAAAGTATACCTAGGGCTTAACACTCATGGATTCTCAGTTTTGAGAATGATCATTTGATTTCCCTCAACTGTAAGCCAGTGAAGTCTAGAAGTGTGAAACCCAGCACAGTCCCTTATCTCATAGTAAAACCTGCATTTGTTTTTGCAATTTACCTCAGCCGTGACATTTTGGCCCCATTCTTAGGCTCCTTGGCCCCTATAGTCTGCCACAACTAAAGCCACTGAAATGGAACAGCAGCTCAGGGGACCTGCTTTAAGAGAGTGTGTGTGTGTTGAAAAATGCCTCTTTAGTAGGTTTTCATCCATTTCTTAAACATGAATAGTGATCCAGACGGGCCGATAATGGCAGGTTTTTGTTTGTGTTTAATTTCAAGGCTTCACAGATAAGAAATCATGCATTGCTCAAATCTGCAAAGCTGCAGTTTCATAAATGTGTCATTTGGGACACATATTTAAGTAGACTCAGGCCCCTCAGATGTAGATTAAATGAACTGCATGATTTTATGCAGTGCTGAGGTCATTGCATATTAACCGCTCAATTAATATTCAATGACCCCGGTATGCTACTGTACCTCAGATCCACAGTGTTTCCTACAAGGCTCTATGTGCTGCGAGTACACAGCAAGATAAATGACAAAAAACCTGTATCGACATATAATCTCATTATGTCGGCCCCTGAGTTTACTGATCAATACGAATAAATCATTCAAAAGAACATAACATGAAACTCTTTTACTTTAAGCTCCCCAGATATGGATAGCAATTTTGAGATCTTAAATTTGTTACACTTAAGTGCACATTGTGTCAGTCAGTCAATACTATCGATTTGAATTAATCCAACAGACAAGGTCAGAATTCTTGACAGTTAAAATGTTCCAGAGCTTGATGCATTTTCCAACTAATTTCTTGTTTAAAATCTAGGGACTCTAGAGCCAGTAACAGTGTAAATGTGTAGCAGGTTCATCTATTTTGATCCCTTCAAATGCACAGTGCTTTTAGAATTGAAACCCAAGGTTGGAGCTGTGGCTTAGTGGTAGTGCTCTGGTGCTCATCTTGGAAATTAAGGTTTGAATCTAGCCTGCATCATATTATGATTCCATTCTCCACAATTATTTTGTCAACAAAAAGCAGCAGAAGTAAAAAAAAAAAAATGAACTGTTAGATAAGAAATTAGTGGTTTTGGGGGTAACTCATTACAAGTAACTTGAGTTATGTAATCAGATTACTTTTTCAAGTAAATAGTAAAGTAGCGCATTACTTGTAAATTTACAACAAAAGTTCAAATACAGTAAGTAACGCAAGTTACTTTTTCACATTTATTGACTGACAGCTATCCTATTCTTCTTTAATCTAGAAAGGTAGCACAGCTGAAAGGTTTGTTTTAGCTGCTCCCTCTACTGTTCAGGCGTAAAGCTGCGCCCTCTACTGTTCAGGGGTAAATATGCATTTCCTTCAGCCTGAGGCTTATTTGTTTCACTTTTGGTGTGAAAGGGCCTTTACATTTGCCAAAAATATAACTTTTTTTGCTGTTATTATAAAACAAAGCAAGCCCAGCCGAGCCCAGGTGAGAAAAAGTAGTGCAAAAGTAATGTAACACATTACTTTTTATAAAAAGTAACTAAATAACGCAATTAGTTACTTTTTTTTCGGGAATAACGCAATATTGTAATGCATTACTTTTAAAAGTAACTTGCCCCAACACTGGAAACGAGAGCATGAGATGAAGGTTTGTGATCATAATTCAAGCTGGGCAACGTTTTATTCCTGTGAAGAAACAGATTTGAGACTTTGCCTCATCTTTAGAAGCCTGCATAGTTCTGGCACTTCTTTCTGGCAGTGCATTTCCAGAGTAATGGAATAAACTGTCGAGAAGAAACTGCAGATTTCAGATTTGGAAGAACATCCAAGCATAATGGTTTACAAACCAATTATCTGAAATCTGATCACTGCTAGATGATCTCATTTTGGCACTCTGCTGCCCTCTGTGGATGGAATGAAAAGCAGAAATGAAAATTTTGCCATCATTTACTCACACTTATGTCATTCCAGACCTTTATTTCTTCTGTGGAACACGAAGGGAGAAATTTTGAGGACAAAATGAACCATAAAATCATTATTATAAAAGCAGTCAATACATCTCAACTTCCCTTGAGTATCATGTTAACAGCTGTGATTAGATCATTGACTCAGTGAGTCGAATTTGAGTCAGTAAGTCAAAATGAGTCAATGACCAAGGACTGGAATAGTGAATAAATCATTTATGGCTTGTTCACACCAAGAATGATAACTATACCTAAAGCTTTGATAATAATTCTAATTCTACGTGAATATGGAAGTCCACACCACGACTATAACAAGAACGACCGGCTTTGTAAACTGATTCAACTGATTATTTGAAAAGATTAAAATGAAAGTAATCATTTATTTTCAGTGAATTATTTCAAAGTTTTGATCCATTCCTCACACAAAGCTATCGCTATGTTTCAGAAGACTTGGAACAACATGAGGGTGAGTGAATGATGACAGAATTAAAAATTTTTTGAGAACTATCCCTTTAAGAAGAGTTCATTAGGTTAGGCAGATGGCGCCAGTTGGCTCATCAATCTGTTTTATGGGAGAATGATAGGACGAACAGGTGCAGTTGAACGAATAAAACTTCTCTGAATCTTCAAAGGTGAAAAAGAATGAGAGAAGTTGAAGAGATTAATCTAAACTAATGAGATCACCAGACTAATGCAATGACATCCTCCCTAAATGGTTCTTAGTAATTTCAGAGAGAATGAAAGGTTCAGCTGAGGTGGTTCTGGGTAGGGCTGAATTTCATCTCTCTTTAACATTATGTAAATTCCTTCTTAATCCATGACGGCTTATCCCAGCCAATGAGGTCAGTGACTTTGCATCCTGGGTGAAGATTTCCACTATAAAAGCCGACACACAGAGAGAATCTACATTATATCTCGGGTTCCTACTGCTGTTACGGGCTCATTAAGCATCTTTAACGTGAGGGAAAAGACGTCTGCTCAGAATCTGTAGGGGGGATTTTGAATAACAGACTCCAGCCTCTGTTACCTGTGGTGATACGGCAGGTGTGGATAACTGATTATAAGACAGGTATTTCACAATAGCAAGCTAAGCAAAGAGGAGAGAGACATCCAGCTATGTACTTTTGATCATCTTGGGACAGCCTAGTGAGCATAATGGGAACACTAGCGCATCGCTGCAGGCGCAGTAACTCAGTGGGAGAGATGGGATATGAAGGACCCGGAGTGCGCTTGTATGTTTGAAATGTTACTTTTTACACTTAAGACTGTCTCTTACTGAAATTCTTCTGAGGTGACTTGGGTTGTACAATGTTGGCGTAACTAGTTGAGCTAGAATTCAAAGGTGAAACAATGTGAAAAGTGATGTGTTTAAACCAATTGAGAGCAGACGTCACAGTTAAGTCACTTGCAGCTGCACACACATTGTGGTGGCAGAAAAATAGCAGTAACAAGTGGAGGAAAATGGGCAAAATCCACCGAATAAAAGAAAAAAAGTTTTGCTGTGCCTTTCGATGTAAGAATCGGAATGCAAAAAATATCGTCTTCATTTTTATAGAATACAGTCATTGAAGATGCCCTTTGAATCTAAACGCAGACGTTTATGTTGCAAGTCACAGACTGGACTGATGAAACCTGCAATGATTAGTCTACTATTAAAGCATGAATTTGATGTAAACAGTAAGTCTACATAATATTCACATATGCAGTTCATAGGGAACATATGTACATAGCAGTTACAGCACAAAATAATATTTAAACCTTTTTTAAACATTTTACATAGATAACTTTTAACTATAATTGTTATGTCACAATTCAGATTTTTTTTTTGCATTTGCATTTGCATTTGCATTTGCATGGTTATATCTCCAGACCAGTCTTCGGAGGTTATAACTCACAATTTTGAGTTTATATCACAATTCTACAAGAAAAAAAGTCAGATTTGCAGGGTATAAACTCGCAATTTTGAGGGAAAAAAGACAGAATAACGAGTATATCTCACAGTTCTGTTTTTCCTTCTAAGAAATTGTGAGATATAAACTCAGGATTGCGAGAAAAAAAGTCTGAATTGTGAGATCTAAACTTGAAATTAACTTTTTTTATTCTTTTATTCCGTGGCTTCCACAGACTGCTACTGCAGAACTGTAATTTTCTGCCACCAGGTAGGCTCTGCCCACAAAACAAAACGTCATCACTGTTTGCACACACAAAATAAGTCTATAGTTTAATGGTGGTAAAATACTTTCTCCTATCCAAGCTGGGACAACTAAAAAAAAATAAAAAATCCTAAAAAAAGTGTGACTCTATGATGTTTTCAAAACAGTACTCTGTTTGTTTATGCTTCCCGACCTGCCTGACATAGCAACAGTAGTTCAACCAATGGTGTGAGTCAGGGGGCGGAGCTATTTGTTGTTGTAACCAGTGGCAGATGGACAATGTTAATTCAAATTTTGTTTGATTCTGCTGGAGGCACAGAATTGACGCACTTCACCTTTAACCCTTAAATGCATTACTGTTTCGCCAATCATTCTTACATATTCCGGTCTTTATCGACCCGGATCTATATCTAACACGGAAGGATCTCTACCTGTCGCGATGATATAAAACTCCTCTGATATTAGAGTAACAATTACAGAATAATAAAATAAATTGTATTTTGTTACCTTTTGAAGCTTGAAAGGGCTCAGTTTGAGCAGATGTTTTATGCCATCATCACTGTCCTCGTCAGAGCTCATTTCCCAGTAAATTCAGCAAATAATGGGCTAGTTTTATGTTTGAGGTCATGAATATGAACCCATTCGCGATCTCAAACATATTCTCAAAACTTTATAATTTTCAACATCTTCAAAATCAATATTTCACTCGCTAACAGCTTCATCAGATTCATCCAGTAACAGTTACAGTCATATTTGATTGCGTTCAGTACTTGCTCTGCAGTAAATCGCTGAGCCATTTCATGTTTTTCTTATTATTTCGTTTTCTGTCTAAATGAGTCGTCACTTCAGCATTGTGTATCAGACATTGCCACCTTGTGGAATAAAGGTGAATTGCACTTATTCCGTCATCTAAGATTCAATTATTGTTGTGCAGAAAAAATATATGTACACTCATACACACCTCGGGTCGTTAGCGACCCTGTACAATTTATACAAAAAATGAATACAAAAATAGGCCTTCTTTTATAATTTTATGATTTTTTTCTTGTTATATTCTTTACAATGAATTGATTGAGGAATACCAAGAAGGTTGATGTCTAACTTTAAAAAATGATCGAGGAGGAGGGTAGTGAATGATGTCCCGGGTCACTAAAGACCCGAGGTATGCATTTAAGGGTTAAAGGGGTAGTGTCATGATTTACATCATGCTCATGCTCACATTGTAGTTCCAAACTACACGAAAAGAGTAAAGGTCTTTGCACACTGATTCTAAAAATTTTCATATGCATTTTCTCGTATTCATCATCCTAAAAATTCGTCATGCACAGAAACCTTGCACACTGATTCCGATGCGTATTAATTAATCAGAAACAGAAAATGGAGTCTTCAAGCAGTGAGGATGATTTTGTTGTCCTCTCTCTTGTTAAAAAGTGAAAAAGAAAGAGGAAATATTGTGTCCAACCAATCCTGAGATTGCGTAGAGAGGAAGGAGAGCTCAGATGTCAGTGGCTCAGTTTTATGCTTTGCTAGTGATACTGGAGCCACATATTAAAAAGAAGACCACCAATATATGTGTATTCCGCTGCGAGAGGAAATGGATCACCTTGTCAGACACCATTTTGGATTTTGGTGTATGGTGGCTCTGAATTGTCAAAACACCTCTCAAAGTGCTTGCTACGGATGTGAAAAAAATTTTCTTTTATGATGGATGAACTATCCCAAAGATGAACATGAATACTCTGCTGATTTGGACAAACCATGCCTGCTAAATGGATAGTCGCAAATATTTGAAGGTTTTCCAAACAGGAAATATCAAAGTAAACAACACAACATTGATCTTCTGTTTCCTAATAAACATGCACTATACTAGTCTGTCTTTATACTGTACAACAGATGAACAGCAGGAGAAAGTCACACAAGCAGTTTCAGTTTCTCCAATCATGTAACAAGATCACTCAGACTGATGAGACATCTCCGAAAGACAGATTGTACCGTTTTAAATAACTCATAATGGCAAACCAAACATGAATGGGCGCGTGGTTGTTCCCAAAGGAAAAACGAGTGTTTGTTTTCCCCTTCCATAAAACTGCTATTTTATCTGGAGCAGCAAATTATATATTGTCGTCATTTTTCATGATTATTGTTGCTTATGCACCATTTACATAGAGATTGCATTGCCGTGCTAGTGAGAACGGCCTCCTAAACACTACGGTAATGATGTAGTGGGGTTTCAAATGATGGAGAGGGTCACTTTGCCACGCTGCAAGGCTCCACTGCATGCCAATCAGGCACAAAAACGAAAATTAATAGCATCTGGTTACTGCTTGTTTATTCAAGAGTATAATTAACTGCCAGTTATTAGTGTTCTGGAGACAGTTTCGTTTTTAACTCATGATAAGGGGTACATTTCAATCGCAAGAAAGTGAATATTGTGTCCAAGGCTGATTTGCATAGAGTACATTATGAATTTTCCATAATGATGTTGAGTTGACTTTTATGTTTGGCCTTTGAGGGGGGAAAATACATAATAATTTTTAACGCAAGTACAAATTTCTTTTCTGTAATTGGCTGTTATGAAGAATAAAGTAGTGTCAAACTGAGTCTATACAATACTTCATTAGTTATAACTGCCGTATTTGACTACAAAGACCATCACCACATACCGCTAATCAGCGGCCTTACAATAAAGCTAGTTATGAAAATAAAGAATCCAGCAGTTTCATTACTTCACATACTTTCTACAGCAAGACCAACAACCGGGTGGTACATGCTTTTTGAACAATGTGTTCTGACACAAATACAATACCATTTTTAAATATATTTTGATATGTACGATTCTATAAAGTAGGGGGTGACCTATTATGCCCCTTTTTACAAGATGTAATTTAAATCTCAGGTGTCCCCAGAATGTGTCTGTGAAGTTTAAGCTCAAAATACCCATTGATTTTTATTTTTTAACTGCCTATTTTTGGGTGGGAGAAAAAAATGTGCTGATTTGGTGTGTGCACCTTTAAATGCAAATGAGCTCGTGCTCCCCGCCCCCAAGCTTGTGATTCCAATACACTGAGGCATAAATAATACAGGAGAAGCTCACACAGCAAATTTAACTCTCAAAATGAATCATTACAAACTGTTTGTGATGCAGCATATCAGATCATGTAGGTATGGTGTGTATTTTGTGGATGTTTGCTAAAATTTGATTCTAAGTGAGTTTGATAGCGTGCTGCATGGCTAACGTGGCTAAAGCTACACACTGTTGGAGAGACTCAATAAGAATGAAGATGCATATAAAGACATATTTATACTGTGAAAAGGATTATAAATATATATAAAATATTTTCTGGAAAATATATTTAATTCCTATTAAGAATTTAATTGGGCAAATAGAATAAAATAATTCTGGTTAATCTCATGATTTACGACTAGACTTTAAAAGCAGAATGAAACGGTAATAATTATTTGAAATTTTGTAAATTGTAATATTTACATGATATTTTTCATTTTTATTTATTTATTTTACATTTTTATTCCATTCCATAGATATTAAAGTAATGAATCTATTACTCATTTATGTTTATAAAATTGTGCTCATAATTTTATATACCCCTCTTTTCTCATACATTCACATACTATGGAAGCTTGTTTCCACCACTAAATAAAAAAAATTAAAAAGGTTATTACGACTTTTTATGTCACAATTCCGACTTTTTCTCGTAAATGCGAGTTATAAAGTCAGAATTGCGTGATATAGTCAGAATTGTGTGATATCACGTCAGAATTGCGAGTTATAAAGTCAGAATTATGACTTTATATTACCCAATTCCGACTTCATAACTCGCAATTCTGACGTGATATCACACAATTCTGACTTTATATCTCGCAATTCTGGCTTTATATCTCGCAATTCTGACATTATTTCTTGCAATTCTGACTTTATAACTCGCAATTCTGGCTTTATATCTCGCAATTCTGACATTATTTCTCGCAATTCTGACTTTATATCACACAATTCTGACTTTATATCTCGCAATTATGACTTTATGTCATGCAATTCTGACTTTATAACATGCAATTCTGACTTTATAACTCGCAATTCTGACTTTATAACATGCAATTCTGACTTTATAACTCGCAATTCTGACTTTATACCACGCAATTCTGACTTTATGTCATGCAATTCTGACTTTATAACTCGCAATTCAGACTTTATATCTCGCAATTCTGACTTTATAACTCGCGATTCTGACTTTATATCTCGTAATTCTGACTTTATATCATGCAATTCTGACTTTATATCTCGCAATTCTGACTTTATAACTCGCAATTCTGACTATATTTCTCGCAATTCTGACTTTATTTCTCGCAATTCTGACTTTATTTCTTGCAATTCTGACTTTATTTCTCGCAATTCTGACTTTATAACTTGCGATTCTGACTTTATAACTCGCGATTCTGACTTTATATCTCGTAATTCTGACTTTATATCTCGCAATTCTGACTTTATGTCATGCAATTCTGACTTTATAACATGCAATTCTGACTTTATAACTCGCAATTCTGACTTTATAACTCGCAATTCTGACTTTATACCACGCAATTCTGACTTTATAACTCGCAATTCTGACTTTATATCTCGCAATTCTGACTTTATATCTCGCAATTCTGACTTTATAACTCGCAATTCTGACTTTATACCACGCAATTCTGACTTTATACCATGCAATTCTGACTTTATGTCATGCAATTCTGACTGTATAACTCGCAATTCTGACTTTATAACTCGCGATTCTGACTTTATATCTCGTAATTCTGACTTTATATCATGCAATTCTGACTTTATATCTCGCAATTCTGACTTTATAACTCGCAATTCTGACTTTATAACTCGCGATTCTGACTTTATATCTCGTAATTCTGACTTTATATCATGCAATTCTGACTTTATATCTCGCAATTCTGACTTTATAACTCGCAATTCTGACTTTATTTCTCGCAATTCTGACTTTATTTCTCACGATTCTGACTTTATAACTCGCGATTCTGACTTTATAACTCGCGATTCTGACTTTATATCTCGTGATTCTGACTTTATATCATGCAATTCTGACTTTATATCTCGCTATTCTGACTTTATAACTCGCAATTCTGACTTTATTTCTCGCGATTCTGACTTTATTTCTCGCGATTCTGACTTTATAACTCGCGATTCTGACTTTATTTCTCGCAATTCTGACTTTATAACTCTCAATTCTGACTTCATATCATGCAATTCTGACTTTATAACTCGCAATTCTGACTTTATATCTCGCAATTCTGACTTTATAACTCTCAATTCTGACTTCATATCATACAATTCTGACTTTATATCATGCAATTCTGACTTTATATCTCGCAATTCTGACTTTATAACTCGCAATTCTGACTTTATAACTCGCGATTCTGACTTTATAACTCGCAATTCTGACTTTATATCATGCAATTTTGACTTTATAACTCACAATTCTGATGTGATATAATGCAATCCTGACTTTATAATTCACAATTCTGACTTTATTTCTCGCAATTCTGACTTTATAACTCTCAATTCTGACTTTATATCATGCAATTTTGACTTTATAACTCACAATTCTGATGTGATATCATGCAATTCTGACTTTATAATTCACAATTCTGACTTTATATCACGCAATTCTGACTTTATACCACGCAATTCTGACTTTATTTCTCGCAATTCTGACTATATCATGCAATTCTGACTTTATTTCTCGCAATTGTTCTGAGAAATTCTGAGAAAAAAAGTCAGAATTGTAAGATATAAACTCGCATTTGAAAGAAAAAAAAGTCAGAATTGTGAGATATAAACTCACAATTACCTTTTTTATTTTTTATTTCATGGCGGAAAAAAAGTCTCCATAACAAACCCATCCGGAATCTATACATAAAATATTATTTTTAAAAATAGAGAAAAAACACATTTAACTGCTTATTTAATACTATACTGAAGAAGCAGCATAATAGATTTTACATAACCCACAAGACAGAAATTACACCATATTTCCTCATTTTGCATGTCTAAATTTGTGTCAAATCATCAGTATAAAATATTTTAAAAATTATATAAAAATATAATATAAAAAATAACCATTTAATAAATAAATATTTTTTTTAAAATAAATAAATAAATGATGACTTCACATAAAAAAAAAAACATTCATATTCTGCAAAGGTTCTGTAAACTTATCCGTATCAAATTACCATGGAATTACCATCTGACAAAACCACTGTACCATGATCCGCCACAGCACTTTTAAGAGAAATGCATAATCCTGTCAAAATCATATTAAAGCACCTAAACAACTTTCAGACAGCCGAATATGCACACACACACACACACACAGGGATAACCACAGTTGATGAGCCTGGAGGAATGATCTTAATCTCTCACATGTGTCTCTTCCTTTAATTGTATTTCCATAATTACAACATAATTAACGTGGCATGTCCATGTGTACATGAGCAAGACGCGCTGCAATAATAAATCAATCACGCAGCAAGAGGTGACCATGATGTGGTTGGTTACGATGCTCTTCTGGGACGCCGCGGAGAGTCCATTACTGGACCTGTGCCTGTAATTATGTCTCTATATCAAGGCCCATTCTTTTCCTTCTACTCTCTTTCTTTATTGATAAGCTTCTCTGTAATTGTGGTTTCCCATGGACGTGTGCTAACAGTAATGCACTATATTATTGCAGGCTTGTGTGGGAGGGAATATGGGGAATGTGAGCCATTACTGTGCGACCTATGTGATGCAAAATTAAGTGAATTATGGGTTAACGGCAATAAGCAGAGAAATCCAAAGCAGTGTGAGCGTGAATACAGATTTTTAGTTCTGGAGTGGCGAGTTCTTTGAGCCATACAAGGTCACAACTGAACGCTTTTTGTATCTTCTTCTACCTTCTGACCTTCTTACCTCCTTGACTATTCATTTCTGTTCAAAATCGCTGAATAGTGGACAACAAAACATACGCTCAGCTCGACTTTGATGGCTCAGACTTGACGGAATGAAAGATGGGGGTTGAGGTTTTCAGACGTGTTCTTACAATACAGCCTGTTTTTTTCACACTGCTTGACCTTTCTTCTGTTGAGACTGCGATTTCCCTTCCATCTCTGTCAAGGCATGTAATTCAGTCTCCATGATGCTTTGTGTATAGCAATGCTGGTCAGCAAACTCAGAAAAGCTTTGTACCACAAATGTTTCAATGTTTTGTCTAAGATATTCTTTTTGAAATGCATTAAAGCAGACATATCATAGAAAAAGGTTGTTCTCTTGCTTATTTGCAATAAAAGATTTTGATTTTGTACTACAAAAGCATCATCTACTATATCCAACGCAACCAGTCCAAACATCTCCAACAGAGATCATTTATATAAGTCTTAAAGGTACAACAGCACAAGAAGCAGTTCATTATTCACTCACCTTCATGTAATTCCAGACCTGTAAGACATGAGGGTGAGTAAATAATAACAGAATTATCATTTTTGCCTGTGTTTTAGTTTTACATCACCATTTTCAGCCCATAAACTCAAAGAAAACTAAGCAAAACACACACACACAAACAAAAATATAATTGATCTAATATTATAAGGGGACTTAAGAAAAAAAAACTTAGAAATAAAAAATGTGCTGCAAAAGTGTAGACTATATCCCAAAGCTACGTCGCACCTCTTGAAAGAAATTCAATTCAGACAGTGAATCAGTTGAGAGCAGTGAAGCGTGACGTACATCAGAAGATAATCTGGAGTGCTCGTACAGAAACACATTTCAAAATGTTCTCTGGAAGCTTACCAGTTTCTCGTGAGATCTGAACGAAAGCCTCCACGCCGCTCTCTCCATAATTCCCCTCAGATGCCAGCGTGGAGACGTAGTTCCAGCCCATGGCGGTCACAATGTCCAGCATGGCTTGGGCCTGGTAGGAGTCAGGCGGCACAACCCGGGAGAAGAAGTCGTACCGGGTGTTATCACTCAGCTCTGGTGCTGTGGATGCATAGCTGATCTGAGGGATCTGTAAAAAAGGGGAGAAAGAACAAACTGTAATGCAGGAGAGATTTTAAAGATCACATTTTCGAGTCCAGAGCCAAAAATTGAAAAGGACCTATTATTCCCTTTTTCAAAGTCTTGGTTTTGTTTTTGGGGTCTATGTTTCATACTTAAAAGTTCAAAAAACACAAAATTGTTCACATATTTTACATTGTTGCAGCACCTCTCTTCCCAGTCTGTCAGTAACGCTATGTTTAGCTCCTGTCTCTATGAAGTCCCTCTTTCCAAAAAGCGCAATGTGCTCTGATTGGTCGGCTAAACCAGTGTGTTGTAATTTTCTAGCATGTTTCGGAAATGTCATGGGCCTTACCATAACCTTGAGTTTCAACACAATACTAACTCAACCAGGCCTCATCAAAGGGAGATATTTTCTTTTACAGAAATCGAACAAATGGCTCGTAGGAACTACACTGAGCTTCTTCCCGGGTTGGTGACATCACAAACCCCAAAATTTACATAAACCCTGCCTCCGGGAACATGCAACAAAGGGGGTGAGGCCATGTTGGGCTGCTTGAGAGAAGAGGAAGAGTTGTTGTGTTGTTGCCATGCCGTCATTATACGCCGGACTGCTTCACAAATGAGGGTCAATTCAACTCTGGATTTGCACAAAAGATTAACATGACGGCACATGCTAGTCGATGAGTTGAATCAACTCCACAGCAACTACATAAATTTATCCACTAACCATTCAGAAACATCCAAATTCATTCAAAGTTGTAACTTCTTCCTGAGTCTCTCCATCAGTGTCGACTCCGGTTTGAACAATGTAAGGCTGAACACTGTTACTGACAATCCTCATTTTGGCTGCGTGAGATTCTCCTGTTTTGTTGTTGTTGAGCAACCGAAGCATGAGCTGTTAAAGCTCCGCCCTCTTCTGGAAAGCGGAGGGAGCAGAGCTGTTAAAGGGACACACACAAAAGCTCCGCAAATAGGGGCCTATAATATATGATCTTCTGGAAAGCGGAGGCTTTCACATTAGAGCAGCAGCTCATTTGCATTTAAAGGGACACACACAACAACGGCGTGTTTTTGCTCGAATCCAAATAGGGGCAAATTTGCTATAATATATGATCTGTGGGGTATTTTGAGCTGAAACTTAAGAGACACATTCTGGGGATGCCAGAGACTTATATTACATCTTGTGAAAGGAGAATTATAGGTCCCCTTTAAAGGCTATTGTTCACTTAGGTCTATTTTTATTAACACCACAAAAAAGAAATCTGATTATTCTGACTACTCAATTAATCATGAAAATAATCGACCAATTACTCGATTACCAAAATAATCATTAGTGAGAGCTCTAGATTACTTAACACTCTGAGGTCTGAGGTATCGCCGGTGATACCACCGTGTTTTTTTTCTTTCCAGTGTGAAAGAGACTCAAAATACTCCGTCAATGTTGCACATACAATTAAGAGTTATACACCATTTTAATCTGTTGGATATCTTCTTTTATTTGTGTACACTCAGAGTAAAAATAAAATGTTGTGCTTTTTGTAAAATAAAACTAACTAACATGATGCGTGATCTCTCGTCTCCAATCTGATAGTACTCAGAAAATGAACTGTAACTTAGTGAATACTAATGACAAAAAAATTAGACTTATGTCTAAAGAAACGTTGAAATGTCAGGTTTTAAATCGTGCAAGTCAAATCGAAAACAAACATTCTGTGTTTATGTAATCTGTATGAAAAGAGAGACATGTCCGAAGTCAGTGATTCAGCTCATTATCCACTAATGCGGCCACACCCACTATTCAGACGCTATTCGGATGCAAATTCAGAGGCAATACATGTATACATCGTCTCAATCGTGTATTTATTGTCTTGAAAAGTGTTTATCTGGATGTTAAAACCATGGTTAGTGATCTCTAGAAGACATGCCGTTAGTTCCTGGTTCTTGTTCTTCTTTATATGGATTTGTGGCCTAAAGGTGCACAGAGTGCCCTCCGGCTGCAAGTATGAATTGAAAACACAGTATCCAGCACTCATAGTGATGACAGTAAATATTGAATAAATATTACTCCTCTGTATAGAAAATTGACATAAACATGAGAATCCATCAATATTTCTCCAAATGTGCATGCTTTTAAGCTAAAAGCCTATATGAAATGCCATATAGGTAACATAATTGTTCAGACACTTTGCATCACAGAAATACATTATATTTTAAAGAATATAATAGAATACCATTATTTTAAATAGAGCTGAGACATGATTACAGAAGGTTTTTTCACAGCCTACCTGACTGAAAGGCCTCATTAATATGCAAGTCATTTCAGGTCATTATTATGCTATTCTTTTGTCTTCTCAGGTGTAAATGACCCATTATTCATGATGATTCACGCCTCCACGCATACTTTCTTGACAAAAAGTGTCTTACAAAAACTAAATCAATATATTGTTTTATATGAAGGAGTAGGCAGCATAATTTTTACATAATTCTGAAGTAAAAACTCTAGTCTACAACCTCCAATACCAGAAGTCTTGTGAATACAGATTTAATATACTTTTTTGGCCTTATTTCAGTGACTTAAGTTTTTTGTTTTTTCAATAACCACACATAAACATTATTCCTTCAAAAACACAAACATGTACATACATGTTCCTCACATATTATGGTAGCCTAGTTTGTGCTGAATATAGTGTAATGACACTTGTGTCATTAATGTGCTTATGAACAACTGAAAAAAGCACAAATGTCAGGGCATGTCAAAACTTCTCCAGGCCCCAAATCAGCCTCAGACTCCAGAGGGTTAAGACATTTCAAAATGCACCTGCATTGTTTTGCATTTTGTGATTTTCAGTCAATTAAAAGACTATTTTTCCAGTCATATATTTTGTCATTGAAGATTTCTTAAAAATAGTGTTAAAATATCGTCTTGTCTCCTTCTCATGAACCCTATATCGTGTATCGTCTCGTGAGCTAAGTGTATTGACACACTAGAGAAAAACACCCTAGTGACTAGTAACTTCTTTTTCCCCACCACCTAAAGGGACATGGTGGTGGAAAAAAATATGATATGGGAAGAAAAAATGTATTTCGAAACTTTTGTGCTCCCTCAAGAAACTGCGTTCGCTTGCAACGCAAACATTTTGCGAGTGAACACAAAGTTTCTCAGGGGAACGCAAAACATTTGGGAGGAAACACAAAAGCATTGACACATAATTTTTCCTCCCATCTCATATTTTTTTCCATCACCATGTCCTTTAAGGGGCTCTACACTAAAGAAAGTTGAAAATGTAAAAAAAAAAGCATATAGGACCCCTTTAAGAGCAAGGGAGAATACACAAAAAAGTTTCAGCCCAAAGAGAAGCCAATATTGACTCTTTTACAAGAGTTAATCATTAAATTCTGCCAGCAGCAAAATAGAAAATGCACAACCATTTAAAGCAAGCAAAGGTGGAGCGATACAAAACCGATTTAGCCCAAAGCTATTGATGCAAATGACTACCATCCCGTGAGGTGACGCAAAAGGCGAAACAAGACCAGGTAACGAAGACAAATCAGTACGTGTTGTGGTAGAAAGAATCGGGGTGAAGCCTGCCAGCAGGCAAGCTGGGTAATGGCTTCTTGTGGCGATTGACGGTGTGATTGATTTCTCCTCAGCCAAAAGGCCAGGCTGTCAGCCGGAGCCCCAGAGGCTGCGCTCATCAGCATTCATCGCAACGACGGCACGGGAGAGAACCGGCCCGCAATACAAATGCCACTCACCGGCTGGCGAATCGGGTACCGGCGCTTTTTCTCCCGCAACCCCGAATCGCACGCTTGTAAATACAAATGTCATGGATGTGTTGACATGCCTGTGAAACAGATGCGTGTGTGGGGGTTATGTGTTATTTTGGGGAGTGTTATATCAAAGGTGCAGCACGTATGGGCTGAATGCCAACACTAGAGTTTATTCGCACCTTAAAAATAAACCTTATGCCTCATGATTATCTGGTGATAAATGACAAGAGACTGTCAGATTCCTTACTAGATTAAAGGACTGTTTCAGGTTAGATACAATTTAAAAGAATAAAAATTCTGCGAAACACAAAATATGATAAAAGTTGATCGTTTTATAATGAAATTCAATGGGGTACAAAACTACTTTGGTCCCCAGTAGGCTTTATAGGGTTAATATGTTTGTGCACCGTAATATATGTTAAAATAATTATTTCACAGATAGAAATACCCACACATTGTTATCACATTTTTTCTTTTGTCAAACTTCAATAATTAATGTTGTTCAGATAACATAATATTTTGAATTTCTGTTGCTTAAACCAATCGCCTTAATTGCATTAACTCAAATTTTTAATTTGAATGAACTCAAAATCTTAAGGCAACCAGGTAACTTACTTTAAGTTAAACCAACGATTCTTTTTTACACAATAATTATGTTGGTAAAGTTTATTCACTCATAAATGTTATCCCTCATCAAAAAGTGATACTATTTATAACAAAAGCTATGCATTTCTGCTTTAAATCCCCATAGAGATCCATTGTAAGTGCATTGCTGTAAACATTTTTCACTTTCACAAACTGAGGGATGGAATGAGGTTACAGATACTGTCAAAAGATGTCAGATTAATTCGCATGTGATTTTTTGTGTGGTTTCAAAACCTTTCACATGAAATAACATGGTTTCGCATGCAAATTTCAAGCTTAAATGTCATCTTCCTCTCACCGTGCGCACATGAAATTCATATGTGTTTCCGTTCATCAGTGAAAGGCTTTTTGCATGGTGCATGGAGTAACTTTTAAAAGAGGTAGACTCTTTAAAACAGTCTAAACTCTACCCTGAAGGTTCACTCTGGAACATTTCATTCAGCAGCTCAAGTGAATGACAGAAACTTTAAGTAGCTCAAGAGAGACAGAGTCTCTCTCTGCCTGCTCAAATGCCTCCTTTCAAACTTCAGCCTACAGTGTTTTGAATTTCGCTGCACGGTAAAGGTTAGACTCAGAAATGATGCCTGTAGAACTTAATTTCACGCTCATGTTTCCAGTTTAATAAAATATTACAGACCCACAAAAGAGATGCACAGGAGACTAAAAACCTAAGACATTTTAAAGCGGCCATGAGGGAAATCAAATGTGATACTTTCAATAAAATAATATAATATCGCTGATGGGGAGAAACAAATTAAACTTCATCAGCACTGCAATAATATTTCCTCATACAACGCAATGCAGAAATGCATAATAGTGTGCAATTTCCATTGTAAACTATATTGAGTTAAGAACCCGTAACTCTTTGGATTACTTTTGCTTCAAGAAATTTTAATGCATGAACTGTGAATTTTTGCCAGGATTTAACAGTAAATACTTAAAATGAAATATAAGAAATACAATTAATTATTAATAAAGTAAAATTATTATTATTATTATTATACATAGTATACAAACTTCTAATGGTAATAATGGAACAATATGTGAAAAAAAAGTGATTTTTCACTATTACTTGCAAAAGGATCTGCAGTTTTGTGGGTTTAAATAAAAGTATTTTTTATTATAAGACACAATAAAAACTATTTTGTGCATCAAAACCACTCCTTTTGAAAAAGGAAAAAAGATCTTGATTGAAATAAGCATAGTAAACTATGCAAAAAGCATCTCCAGCACATTTTATAATTACCCAGAAATAAAACATAGTTCACCCGTCACGCACGTTATCACATCTGTCAAAATCTAAGGCTGCACTGTAAAAAATGAATGTGATATTAACGGTAAAATATTGTAAAAACACTACGGAAAAAAATTGTAAATAGGTTAACAGAAAGTTCCCATACTATATACAGGGAAAAACTGTAAAAGCTCTTACCAGACATTTTATGTAATTTTCACAGTAAAATGCTGTAAATTGTACAATTTTTAGAAGTAAAAAAGAACAAATCAATGTAAAATTTATAGTCAAAAAATGTAAACTGATATTCCCACAATTCTCTGTGACACTCCAAAATACTAATCATGTTTCTTATTAGTTTTTGTTATCAGTTATGTACATTAGGATTTTATGTTACATCTTCTGTTGTTTAATGAATGTTTATTGCATTATGTAAGGGTGTTTTCACACCTATGGATCGCTTATTTTGTTCCGAAACAGGGACTAAATTTGTTACAATGTTGCTTTTTTTTCTTGGTTCGGTTCGCTTTCACATAGCAACATTTCAAAGCGTACCAAAATGCGTTAGGCAAGTCACATGCGAGTAAAACTGTCCTCTTATTGGTCAGAATTTTCTCTGCGTCAGCCATCAAAATAATGATTGACAAGTTCGCTCCATGAGTTTATTGTGGCTTTATTTGTAACTGTCGAGACACACGCAAACACTTTATAAATGTAGCCGTCTTTCCCGCTTTTAAATTATACTACATATATTAATGCTGCGGCAAATTCAAACGCGCTCTCTCTCTTTCTCTCTCGGTCCGTCTCTGGTTTCCCAGCGCTGTCTAGTAGTAGGCGAACTGTTGTCAGTGTGTCGAGAGAGACCATATACATTTTATAATGAAGCAGAGCGGGGAAAGGCTTTGTCGGGACAGCATTCTCGCACGGAGAAGTGCAAATACACAACAGAGGCGCTCGTTGGTTTTCAGCTATGGTAAATAATGTGCTCACTCACAGAATCAGACACTACCGCTTTTTATATCAAATTTCCCGTTATGAATTATGACATCATTTGGTTCGTTGGTCCGTTAACTGGGTCGGATTGCTTTCACATCTCAAGCGAACCGCTCCAGAGTTCGTTTGAAAGCGTACCGAGACCACCTCTTCAAGCAGGTCTCGGTACGCTTGTTTGGTCCGCTTTTGGTGCGCACCCGAGTGCGATTGCTGCTTTCACACCTGCCCAAACGAACCGCACCAAAGGGGGAAACGAACTCTGGTACGATTCAACCGAACTAAATGAGGCAGGTGTGAAAGCACCCTAAGTGTTGTGGGTTACCATGATGGTGTTTTGCGTTTGCGTGAATGACTCTTTGCATATTCTTTATATTAGTGTATACTTCAGCTTGTGGAAAAACTACTTGTGATTAACTGATTCTTTATGTGGCTTTCTCTTTTACCACCTGCATTATTATGGTGGTTGTCAGTATATGTTAAAGGTACAAAACAGATTTTAGTAGTAGTGTGAATTGTTGAATTTACTGGTTTACATTCAAATTTTTCTTGTTTGTAAATTACAGTTTTATACTGTAAATGTGTTTACAGATTTTCTGTATTTTTTACAATATTATTCTGGCAACCACAGCTGCCAAAATTATTTTGTAAAAACTACAGAATATTTTTTACAGTGTGGCTGTCGATAGGAATTTTACACCTTAATCTAAACCAACAACATGTTTGCTAGATCCAATATCCACAATATCCACTGAAAGAATTGTTACCTGTAGAGCCCCTTCTCAATATTATTAACTCATCTTTATCTCTACGTCATGTCCCAAGACCGTTCAAGCTGGCAGTTATTAAGCATTTAATTAAGAAACCACAACTATATCCAAATGAACTGGCAAATGTAACACAGTTTATATATACGGGAAGAAGGAGGCGGGAACCGGCGAACGTTCAAACCATAACTTTAAAGGTGCCCTAGAACTTTTTTTAAAAAGATATAATATAAGTCTAAGGTGTCCCCTGAATGTGTCTGTGAAGTTTCAGCTCAAAATACCCAATAGATTTTTTTTAATTCATTTTTTTAACTGCCTGGCATCATTATAAATGAGCCGATTCAGGGCTACTGGCCCTTTAATTCTCGTGCTCCCCCGCCCACAGAGCTCGCGCTTGCCTTGAACAGTGCATAAACAAAGTTTACACAGCTAATATAACCCTCAAAATGGATCTTTACAAAGTGTTCGTCATGCATATGTTCGGATTATGTGAGTATTGTATACTGTTATATTGTTTACATTTGATTCTGAATGGATTTGAGGCTGTGCTCCGTGGCTAACGGCTAATGCTACACTGTTGGAGAGATTTATAAAGAATGAAGTTGAGTTTATGAATTATACAGACTGCAAGTGTTTAAAAATGAAAATAGCGACGGCTCTTGTCTTCGTGAATACAGTAAGAAACGATGGTAACTTTAACCACATTTAACAGTACATTAGCAACATGCTAACGAAACATTTAGAAAGACAATTTACAAATATCACTAAAAATATCATGATGTCATGGATCATGTCAGTTATTATTCGCTCCATCTGCCATTTTTCGCTATTGTTCTTGCTTACCTAGTCTGTTGATTCACCTGTGCGCATCCAAACGTTAATACTGGCTGCCCTTGTCTAATGCCTTTCATAATGTTGGGAACATGGGCTGGCATATGCAAATATTGGGGCGTACACCCCGACTGTTACGTAACAGTCAGTGTTATGTTGAGATTCGCCTGTTCTTCGGAGGTCTTTTAAACAAATGAGATTTATATAAGAAGGAGGAAACAATGGAGTTTGAGACTCACTGTATGTCTTTTCCATGTACTGAACTCTTGTTATTTAACTATGCCAAGATAAATTCAATTTTTGAATCTAGGGCACCTTAGGTCCAGGCCTTGTCCTCTCTCGTCCTTCACTGTCGTCGCTCCCCTTTTATGCTTCTGGAGCTCCTCCATGAGAGACTCGAGACCGGTGCAACACGCAGCTGACACTCATTATCACTCGCGTCACTGGCCTCGCGCCGTTCCCTCATGGCTCTCGCCCGCCCTGCTCATCACAGCAAATTACAGACCCATTTCAAAAAGCTGTGTCCACTCAATTGTGCCCCTTCCCGTAAAAAAAAAAAAAAAATCTATGAAAAATTTTAGTCTGGATTCAGACCCCATCATACTGTAGCACAGAAACTGTGCTTGTTAAAATGACAAATTATTTCTAACCTCTGACCAAGCATCTCAATACTAGTTTTACTTGATCTTAGTGCTGCGTTCGACACAGTAGATCATGACATATTAAGAGTAGATCATGACACAAGCATTAAAGTGGTTTAGATCATACATATCAGATGGTTGCCATTTTGTTTATTTAAATGGGGAATTATCCAAGTTAATGTAAATTATGGAGTACTGCAAGGGTCTGTGTTAGGCCCTCTGCTATTTTCAGTTTCTACCAGAAAGACTCAGGGAGGTAAGATAACGTGACAACCATATTTATTAACAATCAGCAAGCAAAATGTTGTAAGAAAGTTCTTTGGCGTAGGCCCCGTCTGTAGCTCAGATCCTAAAGGGGTTGCGGACTCTGCATTTCCTGCCTGAAGATGAAGGCAAAAACCTGCAAACAGAATTTCTTAGAATACAATTTGCATCTAGAGGGATCCTGTATCCTGTTTTTGAATTTTGCCAATAGATGAACTGAATAAAAGTTCCAAAATGTACACAACTTTAAAAAAATAAAATCACATAATGTAAATAAGTCACAGAATAAGAATATGTGATTAACTCAATTTTAACAAAAATGTCAGATTGAACCTTATAATTCCAAGGTGATGAAATGTAGTTAACTATAGGCATAATTACATGCAACTAACACTAAAACAAACCCAAATCCCAACTCTATAATGAGCACATGTAGTTCATTAATATTACTCTGACCTTGAAAGTATGATTACAACGTAACAAGGACACCTTCAAATAAAGTGTTCACATATATATTCAATGTGATGAGAGGAAGAAAAACTTAAAGGCTCTACAATATCAGACTTATCTGTGTACTACATTTATGAGAATTTTTCAAAAGTTCAAGAACGCAAAGATGATTTGAAGCAATTGCAACACATGATTGCAGCATCAGCTACAACTGATGGCTGTGCAGATGGCAGGATCATTTCACTGTCTGTGGTTTTACAAAGAGAATGAGGGACATATCAGACATTACTTCTGAGAGCTACTGTCATCTTCAGACGTCTCGGGCATCTTGTGTCTGAGAAATGTGGAATGAGCGTGAGGAAGCGGAAGAAAGTATTTGGGATTTTAAAGATTTCTCAGAGGATTTGTGTTTTATATTAGTTATAAAGTGCTATGGTACTCCAGTTGAACAGACTACTACATACAGACATTACACTCAGTCGTACAGATACCTACAACGGGAACAGAGTTATTAGTTGTACACCTCAACAGTGATCACCCACTTTCTCAGTGGCCTTGGTTAAAGTATTTTCACCATTCATTTAAAAAATTCTCCATTAGAGGGCTCTAAGCTTTAAACCAAACTACCATGTTCAGAGTTGAATCACAATTATGTTGTTTTCATTTAAAATTTAAACAAAAATGTGCTTTAAAGTTAGTACAAGCAAAGTCCCTTTAAGTCAAGTCATTTCACTCGGGGGCCATCTATGAAATGCCTCTCGGGCATTCATGTCCATCTCTTTGAATGGGGAAACATCAAATTCTCCAAAGCTGTTTGCCAAGCTTTTAATTAAATTTCATATTTGAAATTACCAATGAAATCTGACAACAACTGCCTCATAAATTTTGTATCTAAATGCCCAAATCATGACAAAAACAGTATTTTTCAGACTGGATCAAGCTAATGCGCATGCGCAGTCCTAAATGCGTATCTCGTGCCTTATTTTGAAGGTGCGCGTCTGACTGTTTCTACAGGAACCGGAGCTTCTAACAGCCGCTGCAGTGACGCGATGACTTTACCAATCGGCGATTGGCTCTTATTTAGAAGGCAGGACTTATTCCGCCATATTGCGCATTGCACTTTCTCCCATTCATAATAATACGAGTGATGCGTCTTGTGTTATTCGATAGTCTTTGGTACAAGATACAAGACTTTGTACTTGATGTCTTTTATGAGGCAATTAACTACAATCCAATGAAGAACAACAAATGATTTAAAGCAATTATAAACAATGGTACAATATAAAAGCTAATTCAAAACATGAATAAATACTATTAATAATATACATAATTCTAAAATAACAGTAAAATTTTCACTCATTTTCCATTAGATTTTTAATTTATGAACTTTTAAAAATGAAGTGATAGATTGACTATAAAATTACACTTGTATTCAGGGACAAGCATTAAAGTGGTTTAGATCGTACCTATCAGACGGTTACTATTTTGTTTATTTAAAAGGGGAATTATCCAAGTTAATGTAAATTATGGAGTGCTGCAAGGGTCTGTGTTAGGCCCTCTGCTATTTTCAGTATACATGCTGCCCCCCTCTGTAATATTATTAGAAGACATGGAATTAGTTTCCACTCTTATGCCGATGATACTAAGTTATATATTTCATCACAACCAGATGAAATCTCTAAATTATCCAAGTTGACAGGGTGTGTTAAAGAAATAAAATATTGTATGACCGGTAATTTTCTTATATTAAACTATACAGAGGGGGGCAGCATGTATATTGAAAATAGCAGACGGCCTAACACAGATACTTGCAGCACTCCATAATTGACATAGAATACAATTTGCTATATATATATATATATATATATATATATATATATATATATGTGTATGTGTATATATATATATATATATATATATATATATATATATATATATATATATAGAGGTGGTCAGAATTATTGGCACCCTTGGTAAATATGATCAAAGATGACTGTAAAAATAAATCTGCATTGTTTATCCTTTTGATCTTTAATTCATAAAATTAGCAAAAATCTAACCTATCATTGAAGAAAAAGAATTGAAAGTGGGGGGAAAGTCACATTATGAAATAAATCATATTTATTCAATAATTTTTGCAACCTCCTTTTGCCAAGAAAACAGCTCTGACTCTTCTTCTATAATGCCTGATGAGTTTGGAGAACACCTGACAAGAGATCAGAGACCATTCCTTCATGCAGAATCTCTCCAGATCCTTCAGATTCCCAGCTCCATGTTGGTATTTCTTCTCTTCAGTTCACCCCACTCGTTTTCTTTAGGGTTCAGGTCAGGGGACTGAGATGGCCTTGGCAGAAGCTTCATTTTGTGCTCAGTGACACATTTTTGTGTTGGTTTTGATGTTTGTTTTGGATCATTGTCCTGATGGACGATCCAACCACTGCCCATTATTGGATTTCTAGCAGAAGCAGTTTTGATTTTTTATCTGTTGGTATTTTATAAAATCTATGATACCATGTATCTGAACAAGATGTCCAGGACTTCCAGCAGAAAAATAGGCCCACAACATTAAAGATCCAGCAGTATATTTAACCGTGGGCATGGGGTACTTTTTATTCCTGTGTGCACCAAACCCATCTGGTGGGTTTGCTGCCAAAAAGCTTTTTTAATTTCATCTGACCATAGAAGCCGGTCCCATTTGAAGTTCCAGTCGTGTCTGACAACTGGAGATTGTTTCTGGATGAGAGCAGAGGATTTTTCTTGAAAAAACTCAAGACTCAACTTAACTACGCTTTCTGAGACTCAAGACTCAACTAATCTCTGCAATTCTCCAACTGTGATCCTTGGAGAGTCTTTGGACACTCAAACTCTCCTCCTCACCACGCATTAGGATGATATAGACATATATCCTCTTCCAGGCAGATTTGTAACGTCTTTAGTTAATTGGAACTTCTTAATTATTGCCCTGATGGTAGAAATTGGGATTTTCAATGCTTTAGCTTTTTTCTTATAGCCATTTTTCTATTTTGTGAAGCTCAACAATCTTTTGCTGCACATCAGAACTATATTCTTTGGTTTTACTCATTGTGATCAATGATTAAGGGAATTTGGCCTTTGTGTTTCCTCATGTTTATACAATTTCATGTTTATGATCACCCTGGTGTGCTAAAAAAATGTAAATATGAAGGGGAATATACTTCAGAGAAAATATATAAAAAATCCATAAAAAATTCTAGGGGTACCAATAATTGTGGCCAAAATGTTTTGGGGAAAAACATTTATTTCAGTCATCTTTGATCATATTTACCAAGGGTGCCAATAATTCTGACCACCACTGTAGTTTACATTCAGCTTTATATATATGTTTATGTGCATGTCACCAAATAAATTAATCAAACAGAAATCATTTAATTTTTAAAAGGTCATAAATTAAAAATCTAATGGAAAATGAGTGGAAAATGTACTGTTACTTTAGAATTATATATATTTTTAAAAGTATTTATTCATGTTTTGAATTAGCTTTTATTTTTATATTTTCAGTTTTAATTTTAGTTTAAGTTTTAACAATTTTGTCATTTTTATTAATATTATTTTTTTCTATTTAGCTTTAGTTTAAGTCATTTGAACTAATGGTAACTAATTTAGAAATTAATTGGCTGAAATATCAAGTTTTTGATATTTCAAAAACTTGATATAAAAGTGTAAGCTTTTATCTAATATTTATATTTAATTTTAGCTTTTTATTTAAAAAAAAAATAGTTTTAGTTACCAATAACAACACTGATATGATATATAGCTACTTTATTCACTTGCATTGTAATACTTATTCAATAAGGCAGCTTGACTGTAGCTTAATTACTACTAATTATTATGAATTATGAGGAGCTTGTTGAGTGGGATGCTACCTTTTCAAAGGTTCATAAACACACAGAGATCTCCATAAGTTTATAGTGCTTTGAATTTTTAGCAACAGACGCACAACAAAAGTGAATGATGTGGAATTGTAAACGCTCATACCTGAATTTTAAAGAGTTTTGTTTAACTGTTGTTATCTTTTTAATCTCTATGAAACAAAGCGCACAGTCATCTTTGTTTGCTTCCATAATGGAGCTGTCAAACCGAGAAAAGCCCTCACTGCTGATAGATTACATTCAGACAATACTAATTAACCTCTCTGAAGACCTTTATTTAAAACACTCGCTGCAAGAGAAGTGGACACAAATTGCTGCAGAGTGAGAGATGCTTGCTCTTAATCATTCACTCTTTCATTTTCCCTCCTTGGCCTTTTTTGAGGCATAAAAAAGTGCACAAATGCCATAATTATATATTCGCCATCCTCGAAGGAAGTTTCACATAATGCTGCAGAGCTACAAGTTGCTAACAGAGTACTTTAGCTCACATTAGCATTAGCAATGAGTTCCCTCAGGAAGTTCCTGAGGGTAAAATAAAGTCTGTGCTTAACATTACTTGAAGAGACTTTCTCATTTTGTTCTATAACATAAATTTACACTGTCATACCTCCAACGTGCATTTCGAAACCGTTGTGTGCTTTAAAAACATAATAGTGTTAGCATGTAGCATCTTATTAGCACACTTCCTTTAGATCTGCGGAAGGTGCATCATTTAATTAATGACACAAGATCTGGCAGCTAAGCTGTGTGTAAATATGCACCAGGTTCATGGTCTTAATGCCATGCCACAATAGGAGCAGGTTTTTTCTACTGAGGTGATATTTATTTTGTAATCCTGATGTTTTCTCATTCTGGCTTCATGGACGGCTACTGCTGTTTGATCTGGGGTACCTAGAGGAAGGTGTGCAAATGTCAGAGTTATTTGTTTGACAGACAGATGTCATCATTCTCCTCCTCCAGTCTAGCCAGAGGAAGACAACATCATGATGACTGAATATACATTCTTTATGTTTGCCTAAATAAGTTGTCACAATGTGACATTCAAAAGCATTAATAACAGGTCACAGCTATAGAGTCGCTGTTAGCGCATATGCCATCTCTGCCTTCAAGTCTTCCTGAGACATTCCTACTTCCAGGTTCTTATTTTATCCATGTATAAAAGTTCACAATTTCAAATGTTACTATTTTTAAACTATTTTTCACTTGCCAAAAAAATACAAGACACTTTTTAGCGCTAATGCTAACAACAAAATAAAGAGCAGTTGATGGATAAAGAGGATGTGCATTATGTTCAGTGTTATTTTAATATTTTTATATACTATTATAGTATTTATTAATATTTAGAATTAGCTTTTATTTTTATATTTTTAGTTTAAGTTTTAGTCATTTTGTTATGAGCTTTTTCATTTATTTTTTTTCTCAATACTTCTATTTAGCTTTATTGTATTTCAGTTTCAATTTTAGTGGAACTGGAACAAAAAGCAATTTTTCACCAAAAATTGTCTCTGATTTTTTTTTTTTCAAATTGTCTCTGAGTTGTTTAATTGTTTTATAATGTTTTGTGGGGTGCACTTATAATGTGGTCACTATAAAATGGTCACAATTTAGAAATAAAAGGCATTTTTCCTACTCTGATTTTAGCCCTCTTATTTAAACGCTCTGTTTTAAAGGGCGTGTCTGCTGTGAGACTTCATTGTAAACGCCCACTGCTGTGATTGGCTGACATCTTTGCATATGAAATAGCAAAGTATTGCTCTCTCAAAAACTTTTAGCATGTTTTTAATATTACAGCTCTCAAGGTTAACTAATCGTGAAAAGTGTTGCATTACGTTTAGATCTATGGCTTTATATTGAGATTGTGGCATGAAAGGTTGCAGTGATGACCATTGTAGCCGATCACAGACATGTTGTTGAGCGCATGAAAGCAGTGATCAGCAAACTCGATGTAACTAAGATATTTGTTGAATAAAACGTGAGTTTTGGCGTGAGTCCACTGATAAACTTGCGCTGTTTGATTGACAGCTCTAACGATTGTGAAGGGAGCGTTCCTTGATTGCTTTCCATATATAATTTAATCACTGTTTAAATTACAGTGTTGAAGTTGATGAAGTTGACCGTTTAGTCACTGGTTTGATTTACTGACACATAGACAAAGAACATCTGACTGTACATGAATCGTTATATATCAGATCAGGCATTAGAATTAACAGTTACTAACATGTTGTTGCATTACTGTCGAGTCCATATCGTAAAAGTCTGTTTGCAAAGCCTGTGATGAAATGCGATTGATTTACCAAAGAATTCACAGTGAAATGTACCGAATACAAATAAATAAAGCTCAACTGAGACATTCACATTCTTGAAAATAAATAACCATATTCCTAGCATTAGGATCCTTTGAAAGGTAATGTTATTTTTAGTCCTGTATTGCTCTCCTCTCTCTCTCTCTCTCCTCATCGTCTCACTAACACGCCAGTGGGTGGGGCTAACGTTGCAATGATAAAGTAGGCATTGATTTTTTCTGTGGAGGCGGCGTTTCACCTATCTATCCATTCCTGGATCAGTTGTTCGCTGAGCCTGGTGTCAATAAAAGCTTTTATTGGACTAACAAGGAAGTTTTCAGTTCTGAAACTTACAGGATATTCTTATGGTACGTTGACCTCTTATATATCAAAAGAAAAGTTGATTTCTCAATTCATGACCCCTTTAATATACTGTACATTTGAGAAAGTTAAAAGGAACACAATAAAGAAGGAAATCAAACACCATCATTTAATATTAAACAGCATAAATGTCACTGTAAACACAATTATGGCCCCTATTAATTACCAACAACAACTATTTATAGTCATTTTAAGCTCTTATTCCTTGCCTGGGGAAACTAATTAAATATTCATGATCAAAAGCCAGTGGCCACTCAAAACAAGCTAATTTTTCTGTTTGACTAATTAATTGACATAAGTTTTTTAAAAGACAGAGAGAAAAAATGTTTATTATTATTGTTGCTGGACAGATGTACTATAATATATTATAAAGAGTACATTTTTATTCAATTTGATTATGTGAAATGAGGAAAACATCCCATATTTTTATGGAGGACAGACCACAAAAAAGTTTCACTATCAGGAGATGTTCTATATTTCAAGTGTATGGACGCAGTGACATTCGACTCACTTTAGCTCCTTAATACTGAGTCTAAAATTGATATGATGACACCTTATCTGAAGGCCATTGTAAAGAAGACCAAGCAGTGGATTTAGATAAGCCTCAACCGAGCGAAGCGGCAGATATCGCGCGGGCGAGGTAGATCATTCTCGCACGCATTGTCATCTGTCTGCCTTTCATTCTAAAAATTACACTCCCACTGTGACTGAATCCACAAGAAACCCCAAGCTATTTCTGCCAATTCTCGGGAGTTTGCGATGCAATTCTCACTCTGGCTCGGGTAACCTGCTTGTGCAGCGCTCAAACACGCGGCATGTGAGAACTGCCATTTGTGTGCCATTTTCAGCCTCACACCTCTGCCTGAAAGCGCGCCACTCTCCAGAGGCCGCTGTCTTCGCTGAAGAGTGGAATCATGCTTTTGCAACTGCCTGCATCTCGCACCCCGAGCGCATAAAAGCGAGTGTGCTCCTGCTGTACACAAGGCTGAATCTTTCAAAGGACTCCAGCCTGGTGCTGCGGACGAACATTGAATAACTTGAGGTACCGTTGATGTATTGCAGCCATCTTTAAATCGGCTGCTTTGAGACCAGCGAGACCGAAAGTGATAGAGCGGTGGTGTCTGGAGATGGGACAAATATATCTGCTAATGTTATGCATGAAGAGATATTGTGGCCCTTCAAGCTGATAAACGCTGTTTGCTAAGGCAGAACGCATCTGAAGTAAATGGAAGTGAAAGCCCGCTTTGGGCAGGATAAGATGAAACAAAGAGATGGCAGAGAACTGAATGTTCGGTCCGGGTGAATAAGCCTGTTTGCTTCCTCCGTTGATAATGTTATAACACCAGAGTTGTGGTACATTTGTTCACGCTCTGTTTTCCTCAGAGATTTAATGTCTTCTCGATCTGAAGATCTCTTTTCTGTTACAAGACGGGTGTACGGCTATTCAAGTCAGTGGCGGATGGTGTTTTATAGGAGACAAGAGGCAAAATATGTGCTATTCTTCTGTGAAACACAAAAGAAGATAAGCTTTTTTGTCCACACACTTTAAAAAAAAAAGGTTCTTTATTGATGTTGATGGTTCCATGAAGAACCTTTAAAGGATTAGTTCACTTTAAAATGAAAATTAACCCAAGATTTATCCACCCTCAAGCTATTCTAGGTGTATATGACTTTCTTCTTTCTGATGAACACAATCAGAGTTATATTAATAATCACCCTGATGCTCCTAAGCTTTATAATGGCAGTGCACGGAAACCACCTGTTTGAAACTCAAAAAAGTGCATCAATCCATCATAAGCGTACTCCACATGGCTCCAGAGGGTTAATAAAGGCCTTCTGAAAAAGCGTAACTGACGAACTTCGTAAGTTCAATATGGAAGGACGTGGTGTAATCATTTTGAACTATGAGTGGCATTACACTTTCTTCGTAAGTTATTTGAAAAAGTAACTCAAATATTTAGTTGTAACTTTAAAAGTAATGTGTTACTTTACTAGTAACTTGAAAAAAGTAATCGGATTACATTACTCCATCAATGGAACCTTTTCATTGCACAAAGGTTGTTTATAGTGGAAAAATGTTCTCTAGATTATTGAAATGTTCTTCACACTAAGAAAAAAATATTTAGGAACAATTCACCGAAAGGTTCTTTGAGGAACCAAAAATGGTTCTTCTACACTCTTAAAAATAAAGGTTCTTCATTGACATTGATGGTTCAGAACCTTTAACATCCATGCATGGAACCTTACAATCCACAAAAGGTTCTTTATAGTATAAAAAAGGTTCTTTAGATTATTAAAACGTTCTTCACATGAAGAAATAAATGGTTCTTTTTAGAACTGTTCACTGAAAGGTCCTTTGAGGAACCAAAAAAGTTCTTCTAGCATCACTGCAAAGTCCAAACTTTTGGAATCTTTTTTTTTTAAGTGTGTGGAACCTTTCCATTTCACAAAAGGTTCTTTATAGTGTAAAAATTAAAACGTTCCTCACACTAAAGAAATAAATGGTTCTTTAAAGAAATAAAGAAATAAAAACTGTTCTCTGATAGGTTCTTTGGGGAAACAAACAAACAAAAAAATGTTCCAATTCATTTTTTGGGGTGAACTTTCCCTTTAACAAAAGTTCACCTTGTACAAAAAACTACAGCCCAATATCCAATATCCAATATAAACCTGAAATCAGCAAAGCACAAGCTACACGATTAGAATCAGCCATTTCATATCTTATTGATCCAGACCAAACAGGTTATCAAGGGATGACACTCATTCAATAACAAACAACGCTTATTCAAATATCTTACGGATATCAGCAAGAACAACACCACCAATAGAGAAATAACATCTCTAGATGCAGAAAAAGCACTTGAAGTGAATGTTTTACAGTAAATGAATAAAACAATATGTACATTCCCCCTAGGGCATCAAAAACACCACCAAAATTCAAATTACAGCAAGGAATCAGACAATGAGGTCCACTTCTCATTAAATCCACTATTGTTACAAGAAAAAAAATGATAATATTACAGGGATCCATGTCAACAACATCCACAACAAAATAAATCACAAAACCTGCCTCTATTCTGACAATGTTTTCCACCAAAATCCCAATACACTCCACAAGGTTTGTGATCCATTTTTCACAATTTAGCTACTAAGCTAAAATTTGATATCTCTACATCAGCAGCATCACTTATCTTTCAATGCAAATCTCTATTCATTTATCCAACACATTTTATGCCATTTCTAAAATCAAAAGAAGATGTTTTAAATTACTAGATCACTTATTAGAGGCAATTACTGACAATCCCCAGTCAACTATGTAGTAATTGTCCATCAATGAGCTCATTTCCACACACATAATCTACTGTATATTCATGCATAAGCACATTGTGTCTCTTGCCTTCTCTCAGTCAAAACTGAACATATAGTTGTCCCTTCTGTAAAAGTACACTTTAACATACTTTTAAATTAGTATTAGTATACTGCAAGTTAACTGTACTTAAACAAAAATGTATTAAAGTTTCAATTTATGTTAAGTGCAATTTAACTTAGAGTGTTGTTTGGCCCCTTTAATATGACTTAAAGGGATAGTTCACCCAAAAATTAAAATTATCCCATGATTTACTCACCCTCAAGCCATCCTAGATGTATATGAGTATCTTCTTTCAGACGAACACAATCAGAGTTATGTTGAAATACAGTGGGTACGGAAAGTATTCAGACCCCCTTAAATGTTTCACTCTTTGTTATATTGCAGCCATTTGCTAAAATCATTTAAGTTCATTTTTTTTCCCTCATTAATGTACACACAGCACCCCATATTGACAGAAAAACACAGAATTGTTGACATTTTTGCAGATTTATTAAAAAAGAAAAACTGAAATATCACATGGTCCTAAGTATTCAGACCCTTTGCTGTGACACTCATATATTTAACTCAGGTGCTGTCCATTTCTTCTGATCATCCTTGAGATGGTTCTACACCTTCATTTGAGTCCAGCTGTGTTTGATTATACTGATTGGACTTGATCAGGAAAGCCACACACCTGTCTATATAAGACCTTACAGCTCACAGTGCATGTCAGAGCAAATGAGAATCATGAGGTCAAAGGAACTGCCTGAAGAGCTCAGAGACAGATTTCTGCTGCACTTAAGGTTCCTAAGAGCACAGTGGCCTCCATAATCCTTAAATGGAAGACGTTTGGGACGACCAGAACCCTTCCTAGAGCTGGCCGTCCGGCCAAACTGAGCTATCGGGGGAGAAGAGCCTTGGTGAGAGAGGTAAAGAAGAACCCAAAGATCACTGTAGCTGAGCTCCAGAGATGCAGTCGGGAGATGGGAGAAAGTTGTAGAAAGTCAACCATCACTGCAGCCCTCCACCAGTCAGGGCTTTATGGCAGAGTGACTCGACGGAAGCCTCTCCTCAGTGCAAGACACATGAAAGCCCGCATGGAGTTTGCTAAAAAACACCTGAAGGACTCCAAGATGGTGAGAAATAAGATTCTCTGGTCTGATGAGACCAAGATAGAACTTTTTGGCCTTAATTCTAAGCGGTAAGTGTGGAGAAAACCAGGCACTGCTCATCACCTGTCCAATACAGTCCCAACAGTGAAGCATGGTGGTGGCAGCATCATGCTGTGGGGGTGTTTTTCAGCTGCAGGGACAAGACGACTGGTTGCAATCGAGGGAAAGATGAATGTGGCCAAGTACAGGGATATCCTGGACGAAAACATTCTCCAGAGTGCTCAGGACCTCAGACTGGGCCGAAGGTTTACCTTCCAACAAGACAATGACCCTAAGCACACAGCTAAAATAACGAAGGAGCGGCTTCACAACAACTCTGTGACTGTTCTTGAATGGCCCAGCCAGAGCCCTGACTTAAACCCAATTGAGCATCTCTGGAGAGACCTAAAAATGGCTGTCCACCAACGTTTACCATCCAACCTGACAGAACTGGAGAGGATCTGCAAGGAGGAATGGCAGAGGATCCCCAAATCCAGGTGTGAAAAACTTGTTGCATCTTTCCCAAAAAGACTCATGGCTGTATTAGATCAAAAGGGTGCTTCTACTAAATACTGAGCAAAGGGTCTGAATACTTAGGACCATGTGATATTTCAGTTTTTCTTTTTTAATAAATCTGCAAAAATGTCAACAATTCTGTGTTTTTCTGTCAATATGGGGTGCTGTGTGTACATTAATGAGGAAAAAAAATGAACTTAAATGATTTTAATAAATGGCTGCAATATAACAGAAGAGTGAAAAATTTAAGGGGGTCTGAATACTTTCCATACCCACTGTATATCCTGGCTCTTTATAATGGTAGTGAAGTGGGGGCCAGATTTTGAAGCACGAGGTATTGACGAACGTAAGCTAGTTATTATAGTTAATAAAGTTTTAAATATGGATATTTTTCTTACAAAAACCCATCGCCTCGCTTCAGAAGGTCTTTATTTTACCCCCTGGAGCCATATGGATTACTTTAATGATGGATGGTTGCACTTTTTTGAAACCCCCCCTCCCATGAATAACTTTGGAACAACTTATTTAAGTATGTCAAAGTGATCAAGTGATCTCTTTTAGCATAACTGTATGTCACATTATGTGAGTTAAATGCATTGTGATGCCGATGCATTTTCAATTATTTGGTAAATTAAATCTCTTACATTATTACAGCTGTTATCAAAGCACTGCCACAGGACGAGATGTTTGTTCACCTGAAATGTGATTTCGACATCAAATGGGACACTGCAGATAACCCCATCCCCAAAAGAGATGATACAATGCTTTAATTACTGAAGATAGCAACGCTCATACTAATTCTGATACCCCAAATGAGTGAATTTGTATAAGTGGATTATAATGAGCCAAAGGCCTCGAGGACAAGCACATCTCACTCAGATTCTGTCAGCATGAAGAAGCAAACAGGATTTGTGCTCTCAAAGGCAATGCTGTCGATTTAGCGATGGCATTAGCATAAGTCACCCCCTGGGCAAGCACAGAAATTTGGAGTGGAGCTACAATAGTCAAACTTTATTTTTTGGGTTGACTGAAATAGGATATTTGTAATTAGTGTTCGGTAAAAGATGCAGATACACAGGATGGTAACATCCTGAGGGTCCTGAGACAGTAAATGGGAACGATGGCAAGATTGTTTGCAGCCAGGTTGGCTACAGGCTCTGAACACCATTATAATTTGCCATTTCAGTCATTTGAATAGTTTTCTTCTCATTTGGAAACTTAGAACAGTTGAGTGAGCCTGAATTATTACTTGCACGCCAGTCAGAAACTGAGAAAGAAAGAGAACTACAGGGTTAGTTCACCCAAAAATGAATTTTCTGTCATTAATTATTCACCCTCATGTCGTTCCACACCCGTAAGACCTTCGTTCATCTTCTGAACACAAATTAAGAGAGCTCTCTGACTCCTCAATAGAGAGCAATTTAACTACCAATTTCAAGGTCCAGAAAGGTACTAAAGACATCGTTAAAATAGTCGACGTGAATGCAGTGGTTCAACCTTAATGTTATGAAGTGACGAGAATACTTTTTGTATGTGATTCTGAAGCAGGAGCTGGCCAATAATGAGTCGGCGTTCTGACGTAGGAGTCTTCCCTTTGGAGTGAATTTGTGCTTTGCTCCCATTTCGAAAACTGAATGCGATGAGTTCGTAATCACGACTTCAGAAGTGGGAATTATCAAATTTCCCATAGCATGTGAAGGCAGCGTTAATCTATGCACTTCTAAACAATATAAAATATGTTAAAAAATAGCTAGGCCTACATTAAAACTAATTTTAGGTCCATACATTTCCAGTCCGTTTGAACTATGTTGTGGGACAATAATTCAATTCAAAATAATATTACTATTACAGAATACTACAAAATACTAAGATACATAATATATGTACATACATAAGATACTGTATAATGTATATAAGTTCATCTTTCAAATTAACCTCTACTTATTTTAATACTGAGACTTGACTTGAAACTTGTCAGGACTTGACTTGCTTGATTTGTCTGCACTGTGACTTGAGACTTGATGCTTAAAGGTGCTCTATGTAAGTTTTTGACTGTAATAAAGCATAAAAATACCATAATATGTTTGCAGATATTTATTAAACATGCTCAGTTCACATATTCGTTTCTCTGAAAACCAATGCTACAGCCAGTTATTTTACTTTGAAATGTGCTTTCCGTGTCGGAATTTCTGTTTTTGTTTCGGTCTGTGCAAAGCCGCAAGTTGCCAATCTACCCAATAGTATTTCGCCACCCCGGATTGCTATTTGGCGGAAAACACATGCAGCGAACTGCAGCCTTGGAAGCCAGCTAACAAACTGGGTCAGAGATTGCTGATTCTACCTGACCTAAAAAGACTCAGCATCCATCTAAAAATCTCTATGAACTGGAGCATATTAAAATGCGATATCAAGTCATCATAAATCAATAAATCAACTAATTATCTTACAGTGTGTAAGCCTCCTCGCCTTCCAATGTCAATTGAGCTCGTTCCTGTTGCGTATCTTCAAACTGGCAACCCGCGAGAGCGTGGAGTCTGAGGAGGAGGGGGCGGGGCAAACAATATTTTGAATTTGGACTGCAGTACCCATTTCAACCACTAGTAGTCATTCTTACATAAAGCACCTTTAAGACTTGAGACTTGCTTGGGCTTGAACATGTGTGACTTGTCCCCACCTCTGCATTGCAGACCTTTTTCATGCTTAAACAGCAACATTACACACTAAAGAAAGTTGAAAATGTAAAAAAAGCAATTGATATTAATTTGTTGAACAGTCATGAACATCTCTTTCTGGAGCGTTAGAGAAGAACAAAGGTAAGAAAATCCCTGTAAGCATAAGCAAAAACCTGCACATTTAATGTTTGTTTAGTGATATGAGGAATGGTTCACCCTAAAAATCATTTTTAATTTCCTTTTTAATAAGTCACATGTCACTGCATACACGCATTTCTGAAGAAAATTCTGCCATTTTTCCATACAATGAAAGTGAATATGGACTGGAGCTTAGCTCCATTTTTCAGTAGCTTTTATCAAAGTCCCTTTAAGACAAGTCATTTCACTCAGCGGCCATCTTTGAAACACCTCTCGGGCATTCAAGTGCAGCTCCTATCTCTTTGAATGGGGAAACATCAAATTCTCTAAAGCTGTTCACCAAGCTTTCGATTTTATTTGATCACCAATGAAATCTGACAACAACTGTCTCATAAATTTTGTTTCTAAATGCTCGAATCGTGACAAAAAACGGTATTTTTCAGGCTGGATCAAGCTAATGCGTAGAACTAAGTGTACGTCTTTTTAGGAAGCACGCATCTGACTGTTTCTATAGGAACCGGAGCTTCTAACGGCCGCTGCAGTGACGTCATGACTTTACCAATCAGCGATTGGCTCTTATTTAGAAGGCGGGACTTATTCCGCCATATTGCACGATGCACATTTTCCCATTCAAAACAATACGAGTGACGCGTCTTGTGTTATTCTATAGTCTTTGCTTTTATTCAGCAAGGATGATCAAAAGTGACAAAGACATTTAAAATGTCACAAAAGATTTTAAATAAATGCTGTTCTTTCGAACTTTTTCTATTTTGTTTTCTGTTTTCAACATTGATATAATAAGAAATAATAAGATATAATAATAAGAAATGAGCAGCAAATCAGTATATTAGAATGATTTCTGAAGGATCATGTGACACTGAAGACTGGAGTAATGATGCTGACAATTCAGCTTTGATCACAGGAATAAATTACTCTTTGAAATATACTAAAATAGAAACAGTTATTTAATATAAGTGTAATAGAATTTCAAAATATTACTGTTTTACTGTATTTTTTATCAAATACGTTCTGCCTTGGTGAGACTTCTTTCAAAAACCAACTACAAACATTTGAATGGTAGTGTATATTTAAAGATATTATTCAAATTTTATATGTATTACAAAAAAGTCAACAGACATCACAGGCAATTGTATTTTTCAACTTTGTTGTAGTATCATAGCACCATATGCTAACTGCGATGACTCAATGATTTGGTTCAGGTGTTAATTGCATCTTTAGTAATGACCTAGAGATTTACATTACATTAGCTCTCTCCTCAGCGCATTTGAGGCGTTGTGTGCTTCTGAAAAGCTCTAATCCCTACAGCGGCGACAGAATGATTCCTACAATCAAAGCGCAACAAAAGAAGACAAAAGAAAGCACACTTAAATGCATGAATACTTGATTATAGACACTGCTGTCCTCATGTCTACAGCAATTTCTTGTGTGGTTCTAGCAGTCGCTAGATAGATTAGGTCTGCCCACCACTTTTTCAGCCTTAAAAAATGCTGTTTGTCACCTAAGAGGCCCATTCAATGTGATTGAATGCCCCGTGCTGACCGTAGGAATCTAATGGAGGAGGATTTATTGTCAACTTCTTGTCCTCTGCTAATATTTTTCCATGTTACTCAATGGTGCCCTAAACTACGACACTTATTCAGTCAGAAAATTTGTCTAGCGACACACGCTAAAAAAATTATGTACCTCTCCTGCCTTCCCTCGCTGTCTAATTATCCAAAGACGAGCTACTTGCACATCACACAGCACATAAGTAAGATAGATCCACAGAGTAGACGGAACAAAAACATATGGCTCTAATGCTTTTTTTTTTTTTTTTTTTTTTGCTGGAAATTCAAATAATGTTTCCATATTAAAATAAAACAAAAAAAATGTTTTATAAATTACAAAAAAAATACTACTAATAAAATTATATATATATATATATATATATAAAATATATATATAAAAAAAAAAAATATATATATATATATAAACAAATATTAAAATATATAATGCCTATTTTTAATTAAAGGGCCATAACACCTGAAAATAACACAAATTACTACCATTCAATGTATGATAAAATAATAAAATATTAACAATAATTACTTAAATTAATAAAAAAATAATGAACAATGTTAATTATGAAAAAAATAACACAAGTAATGCTTATTTTTGAATGGGAGAGTGGATTAAAGGTTCATAAAACCAGAAAACATAATTTATTATTATTCAACGTAAAAACAAATAAAATTAATTAATTTTAAAATATATATTTTTAGATAAGAAAGTTAATTAAAGGGCCATAACACCTGAAAACACAAATTATTACCATTCAGGGTATAATAACATTAAATATTAAAAATAATGATTTCAATTAATAAAAAAAATAAACAATTTTAAATATTAAATTATATATATATATATATATATATATATATATATATATATATATATATATATATATATATATATATATATATAAAATTTAATATTTAAAATTGTTTATTTTTTTATTAATTGAAATCATTATTAAAATGCTTAATTAATGCTTATTTCTAAAGAAGCAAGTTGATTAAAGGCTCATAAAACTATAAAAACAAAATATTAACATTCAATTTAAAATAAAAATAAATAAATTAATTAATAATAATATATTAAAAAACAATTAAAAAAGTAATGCTATTTTTGGATAAGCCAGTGAATTAAAGGGTCATAAAACATGAACTAACAATTTATTAATAATTAATGTAAAATAAAATTAAAACGTTTGTTCTCAATTTTAAATAATAAAATCTAAAGATATAAATATTAATAAGCAATGCCTATTTTTAGATAAGCCAGTGAATTAAAGGGTCATAACACCTGAAAACACAAAATAATTCCATTCAGTGTACTGTATAACAAAATTAAATATTAAAAATAATTATTTCAAATAATTACAAATAATAAAAAAAATTAAATATTAAAATGAAATTTTAATGTTTAATTAATGCTTATTTTTAAAGAAGCAAGTTGATTAAAGAGTCATAAAACTATAGAAAACAATGTATTAATATTCCATTTAATATACAAAATTAATTAATTAATAATAATATATTAAAACAAAATGAATAGTAATGGCTATTTTAGATAAGCTGGTGAATTAAAGGATCATAAAATGTGAAAACACAATTTATTAATATTATTTGATGTAAAATAAATATTAAATATTAAAATCTTTCAGTATATTAATATAAGTAATACCTGTTTTTAGAAAAGCCACTTAATTAAAAGGTCACCAGAACCAAAAATGATAGTTTTTGAGATGTTAACATCTGATTCAAAACCGTAAAAACAACACAAAAAAAATGCATTAGATGCATTATGTTTGAAGCCATTTATCTAATGCAGCATAACAGTATAGTTTCTATATCGGTTGTCACGTTTTCATCATTTCATATTATATAGTCCCAAACCACCCCTAGTAAGCACTGTTTAAATGAAAGAGCACTTGGAATGAGAGCAGTGGAAAAAAGGATACGATGACCCTCTTATATGAAGACCTGACTCAGGTTTGGAAGTCTTATGAATCTCTTTCTTGGAGGAAATGGGATGAAGTCACATCCCCCAGTCTCAGGAAGAGGTAAGCGCTCGATGTGATTAGCAATTCTGCGTAGAACCCCCGTGCACATCCTGGCTCTTTTTGATCACGAGCCTTTGGAAGATGTGCAGAGAAAACAGCTGATGGTGAATCTATGAAATACAGACTCAAGCCTGGGATGGAAATGAACTGGTCGCATTATCGTCAGCCAAGCGCACAGAATGTGCCAGAACATTCTTCGAGCTCCGTCAGACAGCTACCTGTGGTATTTGGCTGGCATTTACAAATGTAGCCTCTGGTTGAGGTAAAAAAAAAATAAAAGCAGAAACCGGGGGGAATGCAAGTAGGAAATACGTGGCAATTAAAGAAAGCCGCCTCCATCCCAAACAGACCGGGTTATGTAAGACGTGCAGGATATGAGATTGACCCATCCATCACAAACCTGCAAATTACCAATTGAAATGCTCGAGATGAACAATGCCCGAGAACAAATGTACACTAGATCTTGGTACATTTCATCAAAAATCTCTTTGAGGTTCAATGTGGGGTCAACAACCTTAGAAACATGCAGGTATAAACAAAGTAGCTAACTACACTAAAAGATACTAATAATTTGCCATTTAATTAATTAATTCCTTCATTCATTCAAGCAAATAAATACATATTTATCTGGTTGTCACATTGTGGCTGTAATGAAGCACACAATGAAAGGAATAGGGAACAAAAACAGTCTGTAAAAAAGAAAGAATACACAGGAGATTTACACAGAACAGAGGCTATGTTCACACTTCAGGTAAATGTGGCACAAATTAGATTTTTTTGCCCACATGTGACTCATATCTGTTTCCCCATGACAGTGTGAACAGTACAAACCTGAAGTACAAAATTCCGATTTGTGCCACTTCCATATGTGACCCGTCACGGAAACCAGGGACACAAGTCGGCAGCACAACTCTCGAGCAAAATGAGAAAGAAGCATTTTTTTTCAAAATTGGTGATTTTCGTTTTTTTGCAGAATCTGTTAGTTGAGATCATGAAGAAGCCTTTCCGTGTTTGAGATAGCAGTATTGGTATATTTAAAAGCGTACATTTTGAGGTTGAAATCGGCTTGTTTTTCGGAGACTCTAGCACGCAGTGGGGGCGTGTCATTGTCTGTGTGTATTTCCATACTGGGAAGCGTGGCTACTTACTATGCAGCGCTCTGGCCGGCTCTAGCTGATATCAAAATTCAATGAATGTTTTGAAGTACTTCTTCGACAAGCCGGATGCTTATGAACAAGCGCTCACTGATTCTGAAGACGATCTGAGCGACGATGAAAGCAGCATAATAAGACATTACCTCTCTGGAGTCGGGTAACGCGCCGGCGCATTTTGCAGGATTTTTTTCACATTGCAGCAAAACAGACTTAAAATACTCCGTCATTTTTTGTCATAGAGACATAAGTAATATATCAATTGAAACTATAGAATGTCTTCTTTTATTTGTGTACACTCAGAGTAAAAACAAAATGTTGTGCTTTTTGAAAAATAAAGAAAACTAACATTATGCGTGATCTCTCGTCTCCCTCTGAACGAAGTCCAATCTGATAGTTCTCAGAAAATGAACTGTAACTTAGTGAATACTAATCATAAAAAAATTATACTTAGCCTATGTCTGAAAAAACGTTGAAATGTCAAGTGTTAAAATGTGTAAGTCAAATCGAAAACAAACCTTCTGTGTTTATGTAATCTGTATGAAAAGAGAGCCATGTCAGAAGTCCGTGATTCAGCTCATTATCTGGTAATGCGGCCACGCCCACGGAGCCAGCGCTATTCAGACGCAAATTCTGAGTCAATGCATGCATTCATCGTCTCAATCGTGTATTTATTGACTTGAAAAGTGTTTTGAATAGCCATAGTTAGCGATCTCTGGCCTCTCTGTTAGTCCAGTTATTTCCTGGATTGCCTATTCTTCTTTAACAGGCTTCTCAGGTGAGAACATTTCATTTCATGATTATAGTGACCAAAATGATCACGGTTATCACAGAATCCTGTTCAAAAAGTCAATTCACCAAGTTTTATGTGGAAAACCAGCAAATAAAAAATAAAATTAGCATCAATATGTACTTTTTCTTTACATAAACATTAAAAATGATGGGCAGATTTTAAAGGAGTGTCTTGCAACATGTTATCTACAATGCACAAGTTCAAATAGAGTTTTGACAAAAAAGTCACATATTTCAGCCTCTAAATCATTTTTATAAAAGTCAAAAAAGATAAATTACTGACATTTACAATGTACATTAACCTTTATTATTAATAGTATGCGGTCCATGCAGCTTTACAGGGGTATGGCTTATCTAAATGAGATGTAAATGAGCCCTATTGTCACTCCCAGCAGGTGAGAACAGGCGAGAACTGCAACTTTAGAGGCGTTTTTCTCCCTATAGAGCTTTCTTGATTGCCTACCTTCAAATGGCCACAACTTCTCCAAATATTATCAGATTTCCATGTGTCACACATCGTTGGAAAGCTTGGAGACTGCACTTTCAGAATCTGTGAATAACACAAAATGCCCCAAAACCGACTTGTGTCCCTACTTTCCGTGACTGGTCACATATGTGGTACTAAATCCGATACAGGTCAGATGTTTTGTAATGCGACTGTAACGGACGTAGGCCGGTAAGAGCTGTGCATGTAAACCTCACTCCCCTGATCTCAAGAGGCGCTCTAGTGACCAATGCTAGAGACTGTGGTCTTTAGTCTCCTTGTTAGAGCGCCCGACTTCCATGCTGGCAGACCCAGGTTCGGGAGAAGAGCAGGAGGTGAGAACATGAGGGGTTACATTGGCGCCGTGACCCGGATGGGAGTGAGGTTTAGGGTGGGTGACTGTAACGGACGTAGGCCGGTAAGAACTGTGCGTGTAAACCTCACTCCCCAGTGCGACCGACACTAGAGACTGCGGTCTTTAGTCTCCTTGTTAGAGCGCCCAACTTCCATGTAAACCTCACTCCCCTGATCTCAAGAGGCGCTCTAGTGACCAATGCTAGAGACTGTGGTCTTTAGTCTCCTTGTTAGAGCGCCCGACTTCGGACGTAGGTAAGAACTGTGCGTGTAAACCTCATCCCCGGATCTCAAGAGGCGCTCTAGCGACCGCTAGAGACTGGGTCTTTAGTCTCCTTGTTAGAGCGCCCAACTTCCATGCTGGCAGACCCAGGTTCGGGAGAAGAGCAGGAGGTGAGAACATGAGGGGTTACATTGGCGCCGTGACCCGGATGGGAGTGAGGTTTAGGGGGGTGACTGTAACGGACGTAGGCCGGTAAGAACTGTGCGTGTAAACCTCACTCCCCGGATCTCAAGAGGCGCTCTAGCGACCGACACTAGAGACTGCGGTCTTTAGTCTCCTTGTAGAGCGCCCAACTTCCTGCCGGCAGACCCGGGTTCGAGTCCCGCTTAGAGTGGGAGGTGAGAACATGAGGGGTACATTGGCGCCGTGACCCGGATGGGAGTGAGGTTTAGGGTGGGTGACTGTAGGCGGACGTAGGCCAGTAAGAACTGTGCGTGTAAACCTCACTCCCCAGATCTCAAGAGGCGCTCTAGCGACCGACACTAGAGACTGCGGTCTTTAGTCTCCTTGTTAGAGCGCCCAACTTCCATGCTGGCAGACCCAGGTTCGGGAGAAGAGCGGGAGGTGAGAACATGAGGGGTTACATTGGCGCCGTGACCCGGATGGGAGTGAGGTTTAGGGGGGGTGACTGTAACGGACGTAGGCCGGTAAGAACTGTGCGTGTAAACCTCACTCCCCGGATCTCAAGAGGCGCTCTAGCGACCGACACTAGAGACTGCGGTCTTTAGTCTCCTTGTTAGAGCGCCCAACTTCCATGCCGGCAGACCCGGGTTCGAGTCCCGCTTAGAGTGGGAGGTGAGAACATGAGGGGTTACATTGGTGCCATGACCCGGATGGGAATGAGGTTTAGGGGGGTGACTGTAACGGACGTAGGCCGGTAAGAACTGTGCATGTAAACCTCACTCCCCGGATCTCAAGAGGCGCTCTAGCGACCGACACTAGAGACTGCGGTCTTTAGTCTCCTTGTTAGAGCGCCCAACTTCCATGCCGGCAGACCAGGGTTCGAGTCCCGCTTAGAGCGGGAGGTTAGAACATGAGGGGTTACATTGGTGCCGTGACCCGGATCGGAGTGAGGTTTGGGGGGTGACTGTAACGGACGTAGGCCGGTAAGAACTGTGCGTGTAAACCTCACTCCCCGGATCTCAAGAGGCGCTCTAGCGACCGACACTAGAGACTGCGGTCTTTAGTCTCCTTGTTAGAGCGCCCAACTTCCATGCCGGCAGACCCGGGTTCGAGTCCCGCTTAGAGTGGGAGGTGAGAACATGAGGGGTTACATTGGTGCCGTGACCCGGATGGGAGTGAGGTTTGGGGGGGTGACTGTAACGGACTTAAGCCGTGGTCACACTAAACTTTAAACGTGCGAAATTTATTCGGATGCTGTAACGGTCGTGATATGACGTCACTGTCTACGACGTCTTTTTTATAAACATGAATTCAACCCATAACTTAAAGCAATACATTCAAAATGTAAAATATAGAACCTACTCGACTTTACTGCAAAAAATACAATTCTTTTAATACAGCCAAGAGGTCATGCCGTGACGAATCGATCTTCTACTGGTCGCACGTCTTCACATGATGCGAATTCGCAGGTCAGAGTTCACCAAACTTGAACTTTGGAACGCAGCGAAATGCGAAATTTTTCGCATGAGCTTGCGTTTCCGGTCTGATGCATTCGCATGCGTTTGAATGGAAGTCAATGGAACGAAAAGTGCAGTGTGACCGCCCCTTTAGGCCGGTAAGAACTGTGCGTGTAAACCTCACTCCTCTGATCTCAAGAGGCGCTCTAGCGAATGATGCTAGAGACTGTGATCTGTAGTCTCCTTGTTAGATGGCCCGACTTCCATGCCGGCGGACCCGGGTTCGAGTCCCGCTTAAAGTGGGTGGTTCGAACACGACCGCAGTGTCATAACGGAATTAATTGCGATTTTTACGTCACTCGAGATCAACATTCATCATGATTCTGCACTCGTGGGAGTCTATTCAAAGATTTTACGTACCCAACGTTATCAATCAGCCAGTAGAAGGCAGTGATGTGTTACAGTATTACAGAGACAGCTCTATAATACAAGCAAAACATGAGGGCTCGTATCATAAAAGTTTCAAAACTCTGCTCTCTTTTGTCACATCATTGTCTTTATTTTTCATATTGCCTGCGCATAATTTCGCTGGCTTCCCCGGCAGATCACACTATAAATAAATGCATAATCACTTACTTTAAAGGTGCCCTAGATTCAAAAATTGAATTTACCTTGGCATAGTTAAATAACAAGAGTTCAGTACATGGAAAAGACATACGTTGAGTTTCAAACTCCATTGTTTCCTCCTTCTTATATAAATCTCATTTGTTTAAAAGACCTCAGAAGAACAGGCAAATCTCAACATAACACCGACTGTTACGTAAAGGTCGGGATCATTAATATGTACGCCCCCAATATTTGCATATGTCAGCCATGTTCCCAACATTATGAAAGGGATTACACATCTGGATGTGCACGGCTGAATTATCAGACTAGGTAAGCAAGCAAGGACAATAGCGAAAAATGGCAGATGGAGCAATAATAACTGACATGATTTATGATAACATGATATTTTTAGTGATATTTGTAAATTGTCTTTCTAAATGTTTCGTTAGCATGTTGCTAATGTACTGTTAAATGTGGTTAAAGTTACCATCGTTTATTACTGTATTCACAGAGACAAGAGCCGTCACTATTTTCATTTTTAAACACTTGCAGTCTGTATAATTGCATAAATACAACTTCATTCTTTATAAATCTCTCCAACAGTGTAGCATTAGCCGTTAGCCACGGAGCATACTATCAAACTCATTCAGAATCAAATGTAAACATCCAAATAAACACTGTACTTACGTGATTAGACATGCTGCATGACGAACACTTTGTTCGTCTTTGTTTGGGGTATTTTGAGCTGAAACTTCACAGACACATTCAGGGGACACCTTAGACTTATATTACATCTTTTGAAAAAAAGTTCTAGGGCACCTTTAATGCCCTCCGTATATTGCCAAGTCACGATTTTCCTGCAGAATTGGGTTATTTTTTTCACTGGTTGTTTTGCAACTCAGTGGGTTGAAGCAACCACAAAAACGCGATATTTAACCCCCGGAACACTATTTTTTCTGGGATACCCAACGGAACGTGGGCTAGTTTTGAGAAGCAATTGAGTGGATTTTGTGGTAAAAACCTGGCAACCCCGTTTGTATTGTTCTTTTGCGCATGTAGGTCAGTTCAGAACCATGATCTGTTCACACTGGAAATCTGATATTAGCCACATTGGCAACAACAATGTGAACAGCTATACAAAAAATCAGATCTGAGCAAAAATAATTAAGCATTAAAGTCTGCAGTGTGAACGTAGCCTAAGGAAACTCAGGGCTTAAATACAAGGGGAGAGTCATCAAAGTGAACAGGAACAGGTGTGTGGAACTAATTAACAACTATGGAGACTAACTAGGGAATGGAACTCAGGCAAAGCAGAACAGTGAACGGAATGAAAACTAAACCAAAACACAACAAAAAAGTTACACTGGTACAAAAATCAATTAAGTAATATATGATTTTTCACAATTATGGTGGAATACTATTTGGATATAATAGTACTAATTTTCTAATAATTACTTTGTATAATACTACTTTGTGATAGTCTTTTCTTCCCTAATGTGATATCCAAGAGAAACGGGTTCTGGAATGCGAAAAAAAAGTAGGGCAGGATTTGATTTCATCCTTCAGGAGTTGATTGGATCGTAGGAAGTTGGGCGTGGCTAACTAAACAGAGGTAGATCTGAATGTCAGTTTGCAGTCAGTTGTGGAGGATATTTACACGATCCCAGCCGAGGAATAAGAGTCTTATCTAGTGAAACGATCAGTCATTTTCTTAAAAAAAAAAGTATATACTTTTAATCACAAATGCTCATCTTGCATTAGCTCTGTGATCTGCCACGCATAACGTAATCATGTTAGAAAGGTCATGTGTGATGTAGGCAGAAGTGCAGATCCAGTATCTATAAAGCAAACATGCCAAGACACAGTCAAACGCCCTTTACAAAAAAAGGTAAAACAACGATGTTGGATGATTTTGAAGTTGGAGGAGAAAATGAGATGGAGTTTTTCGCCCTACCGCGGTACTTCCGCCTACGCAAGACGAGCATTTGTGGTTAAAAAGTATATACATTTTTATTTTATTTTTATCTTTTTAGAAAATGACAGATCGTTTGGCTAGATAAGACCCTTATTCCTCATCTGGGATCGTGTAGAGCCCTTTGAAGCTGCACTGAAACTGTCATTTGGACCTTGAACCGTTTGATGCCCATTGAAGTCCACTATATGGAGAAAAATCCTGAAATGTTTTCCTTAATTTCTTTTCGAATGAAGAAGAAAGACATGAGCATCTTAGATGACATGGAGGTGAGTAAATTATCAGGAACTTTTAATTCTGAAGTGAACTAATCCTTTAATGATCATTTTTAAGAAAAGTTTTATCAAAAAATATTGCATTTGTTGAGTGAATTTTATCGCTGCATACAGTCGAGAAGTGAAGAGCTCTAATATGAAAGACCAAATTCACCAAAAATAGATAAAACATGCATTTAAACTAGCTAATTTACATTTTATGTTAGGTAATACTTTGCATATCTAATATTTCTCAAAACAACAAAAAGATACCTCTAATGCTTAAAAAACTATGTGTACCCCTTTCATAGAAACTGGCAAATAAAAAATATATTAGCTTTCTCAACTATATGCATCCACTGCCTCCCTATTTCCTATGGCTAAAACCAGCCCCATCTGTCATGGGCAAGAGGAAGCCTGTCAATCTTCCTCCATGAGCAGTTGGCCTTAGATGAATCACCTCCGGGTTTTGGGAGCATCCATCACCCTTGCAAATGCAACACACAGATTCGCAAGCACACACACACACACATGCTCAGAAAGAGTCCAGCTAAAAAATCCTGGGAGGGAAAGAAGATTTTATCTGGGGCCAATCAGAACCTTAGTTGTCAAGGGATGTGAACGTTGCTCCGAACGCTTCGCCGTAATGAAATAGACGGAGTAAAGGAACAAGATGAAAACTGCCACGGCCAATCAGCGTTTTCAAAGTGTGAGTGAAATGTGCTCGCCTCGAGGGATGGGCTGAGATGTCACACAACAACCAGGCCGTAAAATCTTGTTGTCTGATTTGTTGTACTTGATGAACTATTCAATGAAAAAGGGAAAAAACATTTGAAGAGTTTGGTTCCAAAACGTAATAACTCCATTTTGATTAATTTGAGTAAAAAGGTGTTTTCTTTACCAAGAAAGTGGCAAGATGAAAACCACTATTTTCTGTTTCAAACTTTCTCATAGCATCTTTTGGTTATAAAAACATTAAAAATTCAAATCTACATTTTGATTTTAAAAGGTTTATTATAAAAACTGATTATTTTTTTCCCAAAATGCAATAAATCCATCAATATAAAAGTTATATTTCAAATTGAAAATACACAACAAAGTAAGTTGATTCAAGCAACAAGCAACAGCTTTACAGAGTGCCTCATCTTCTTAATCTCCTCACGTAAATGATTACATTTAGATTACTTGCGTTTCTTCCCCACCGCAGAAACCACCACAGGTTCATCAATGCCGTCAAAAGTATTCATTTTTCTGTTTTTGTTGATCACAAAGTACAAAGCAGATAATGAAAACTAGGATGCCGGCTGTATTCAGAGCGCCGCCATTACTGTTTACAGTGCGTGGAATGGTGCGCTGTGATTGGTTGAGCAGATATATCGCGTTCTGCAGAAAAATGGAGACTGGCGTTTGTCGTGTTTTGGAAAGAAAGGGAGAAAACATGACAGAATAACACGACAGAAATCGCATTTTGTGCAAAATTAATAAATGACTTTTCAATACCGACCAGATACATTACTGATTTTGGCGGAAACTCAGTCACGTTAATATAAGTCTAAGGTGTCTCCTGAATGTGTCTGTGAAGTTTCAGCTCAAAATAGCCCATAGATTTTTTTAAATTAATTTTTTTAACTGCCTATTTTGGGGCATCATTAACAATGCACTGATTTACACTCGGCGCCGCCCCCTTAAATCGTGTGCTCTCTGCCACATGAGCTGTCGACTATATTACAGCACATTTACAAAGTTTACACAGCTAATATAACCCTCAAATGGATCTTTACAAGATGTTCGTCATGCACGCTGTATGCATGCTTCGAATTATGTGAGTAAAGTATTTATGTGGATGTTAAAGTTTTATTAAGAGTGAATTTGAGGCTGTCCTCCGTGGCTAACGGCTAATGCTACACTGTTGGAGAGATTTATAAAGAATGAAGTTGTGTTTATGAATTATACAGACTGCAAGTGTTTAAAAAATGAAAATAGCGACGGCTCTTGTCTCCGTGAATACAGTAAGAAACGATGGTAACTTTAACCACATTTAACAGTACATTAGCAACATGCTAACGAAACATTTAGATAGACAATTTACAAATATCAGTAAAAATATCATGCTATCATGGATCATGTCAGTTATTATTGCTCCATCTGCCATTTTTCGCTGTTGTTCTTGCTTACCTAGTCTGATGATTCGGCTGTGTGCAGCTCCAGACGTTAACTGGCTGCCCTTGTCTAATGCCTTTCATAATGTTGGGAACATGGGCTGGAATTATGCAAATATTGGGGCGTACACCCCGACTGTTACATAACAGTCGGTGTTATGTTGAGATTCGCCTGTTCTTCGGAGGTCGTTTAAACAAATGAGATTTATATAAGAAGGAGGAAACAATGGAGTTTGAGACTCACTGTATGTCATTTCCATGTACTGAACTCTTGTTATTTAACTATGCCAAGGTAAATTCAATTTTTGAATCTAGGGCACCTTTAAATTATTTAAATAAAGTCTTAAAATCATGACTGTAAAGAGTTTTGAGGACATTGGATGTGCATCAGATCTTAAAGTGACAGCAGCCTAATAAACCTAGTGCTGTGATGTCTGTTATTATTAATCATTGTTAATGAAAGAACAAAAGACAAAGAGAAAATCACTCATTGCTCTTGATTGAATAACTTTTATAGCTTTAATAAGGATTAATCTATATTTCATTTATAATTTATGCAGTGACATCTGTGAAGTATTCTGTGTTTATGTTGTTTCTACATTAATTTGGAGATTAAATGTGAAATTATTACAATATAAAAATATATTAACTTTAATGTTAGATGTGATTAATTGTGAATTAATTACCAAAAAATGTGTGCTTAATTAGTTAATTGTTTAATTGATTGACAGCACTAAAATATATATATAATTGATATTATATATATTTTAGTATTACTTAAAATTAAACACACATATACACACACACACATATATGCTAAATAGAATTTTTTTTTAAAAAAAGAATAAAAATGACGAAAGCAAATAACAAATTTATGTAAAAGTAATATAAATTATACAAATATTAGCTAATTGAAAGTATTAATAAATACTATAATATTATAAAAATGATACTAAAATAATAACCAGTGTGAGTTTATAACTAGAGGCAAACATATTAGCCTGTCATTGTATGAGGCAGTAATGCAAGTAAAAAGCAGTACATCCCCACATTACTTAAAAGCGTCATCTTAACTCACTAAGGTGCTGTCAACACATGTATATAGAAACCACATGACCCTAGGGTACCTCTGAGAAGAAAAGTCCATTTGCTAGACATGACTTCCAGAGAATTCACCTCAAATACTCAGCAGGAGTGTCTTTTCAGGAAAAGTGCTGACTGCAAAATAAAACACCGCCACAACATTCAGGAACCGCTCATCTTCGCTCACCTCCCCAGACGGTGCGCAGGCGCCCTCTTGAACCTGAAACCTGACCGCGCAAACAATCTTTTCTGGTGCAGGTCCAAAAATAAAGCTTTGCTTTATCCAACAAGCAGCTAACAAAGTTTATCACTTTAACGGTTCTCCCCGTGTAGTGTTTACAGATTTTCTGGCTCTATTGTAGTTAATCAGATATGTTTCTGTGGTCCCAGCTGGGAGAGTTGCACGAATGCTTGGATGTCCTAAAGCAGAAGTACTGTTTGTTGTAGATGTGCCTCATTATATTTGGCCATGGCTGGTGCTGGTGTAACAGAGCCCCCTGGTGTGGTAATTGCTGGACTCCAGCCGCAACTTTCCGAGCCATATGCTCCCACGCTTCGCTGCAGCTGCCACAACTACCTAGTGTCCAGCTGAGACTATCAAACCGTGCTTTAAGATAACAGTGCTTTCAGTCTACCTCCAGACAGCAGAGAAGAACTGGAAGCTTAAGATGGCATGCTAAGACTTTTTACTTCAGTCACTTTGCTGTCCATTTGCAATCATATATAATAAACAGTTTATTGCAGGATGTACTTTTCCAACGCAACGACCAGTTGTCCCTGTTTTCCGGGGACAGTTCAATGGAGCTGTCATCGGAAGTGTCCCTGATTTTCTTGTGTATTCAAAAAGAAAAATAATCCTTAATCTGGCAAGAAAGACTGAGAAGCAAAGTCTACAGTTTTCCGCCAAATTGTGTGATGTTTGTTTTGACCAGAAGAAGGCGCTGCGCACTTTAACAGCTTCAAGTCGCGTTACGGTTTATCTTCCTTTGATAATTACTCGCACACACTAGTTTGACTAATATACAATTCCCTTGGTTTAGATTCTAGTTTAATTTTAACATTGTACATTATCAAATATAATCTAATATGCTAATTCTCTTGCACTGTGTCCGAAGCCGAATACTGTCGAATTACATTTAGTTTGAAACTTGCTTTGCGACAGTTAAAACAGTACATTTAATTTATAGTATGAATGTCTGTAGTATAAAGGAAATTTGGATGTACTACATCTGCCATGTTGTCAATGTCACGTGACCTACCAGAGTCAGTTGCGTCAATTCACTGCCATTCATAATTCCTCCCTGTAGTCTCATGGGATTGTAAAGTTTCCATCGGAAACACACTTCGCCAGAAGTAGTAGGTCATCAGGGGACTGTTTTTCAAATATGTACATATTCGTACATATACTACTCGGCTCACATACCGTTTTTCGCCTACTATATATAGTATGTAATATATAGTATTCATATAAGCAGTCCGGTTTATTTTTTAGTTTAATTTTAGCATTAGCATATTAGCTGATCCCAGTTATGTAAAATTCTCAAAGTTTATGATTTAAGTTCAGTGTTAACATTAGCATATTAGGTTTTCATATGCTAAAATACAATGGATCACAAATGATTACATTATTATTATAATATAGTATATACTTCAAGCCTTTTAACTATAGTAAACACATTTTAGTATATCAAAACATAGCGTTTTAGTAATGAGTTCCAGATGCTTTAAAGGTGCCCAAGAATGTTTTTTCACAAGATGTAATATAAGTCTAAGGTGTCTCCTGAATGTGTCTGTGAAGTTTCAGCTCAAAATACCCCATAGATTTTTTTTAATTAATTTTTTTAACTGCCTATTTTGGGGCATAATTAACTATACACTGATTTTTCCAGCGCGCCGCCCCTTTAAATCGCGTGCTCCCTGCCACACGAGCTCTCGACTATATTACAGCGCATTTACAAAGTTCACACAGCTAATATAACCCTCAAATGGATCTTTACAAGATGTTCGTCATGCATGCTGTGTGCATACATCGAATCGTGAGTAAAGTATTTATTTTGATGTTTACATTTGATTCTCTATGAGTTTGAGGCTGTGCTCCGTGGCTAACGGCTAATGCTACACTGTTGGAGAGATTTATAAAGAATGAAGTTGTGTTTATGAATTATACAGACTCCAAGTGTTTAAAAATGAAAATAGCGACAGCTCTTGTCTCCGTGAATACAGTAAGAAACGATGGTAACTTTAACCACATTTAACAGTACATTAGCAACATGCTAACGAAACATTTAGAAAGACAATTTACAAATATCACTAAAAATATCATGCTATCATGGATCATGTCAGTTATTATTGCTCCATCTGCCATTTTTCGCTGTTGTTCTTGCTTGCTTACCTTGTCTGTGCACAGATCCAGACATTAATACTACCTTTCCTTGTCTAATGCTCGAACATGGGCTGGCATATATGCAAATATTGGGGGCGTACATATTAATGATCCCGACTGTTACGTAACAGTCGAATGAGATTTACAAATGAGATTTACATAAGAAAGAGGAAGCAATGGGGTTTGAAACTCAATGTATGTCTTTTCCATGTACTGAACACTTGTTATTCAACTATGCCAAGATAAATTCAATTTTTCATTCGAGGGCACCTTTAAATATCTTTAGTGTGAAGGTGGATCATATGAATATCGCTTTGTCCTGTCGAGTAAAACTTTTGTGCTTAATTTTCTAGCTATTTCCATACACTGTGCTGCACCAGAAGCTGCGGTGCACACTGACGCTAAATGTGGAAGCGATCGTGCATAGAGTCCATTATCTTGGTTTAGTCTAGTTTAGCTTTAGCATTAGCATATTAGCTTATATATATGCTAATTATGTACAATTTTCTCAAACTATTCTTTTGTTCAGATTTAGCATTAGCACATTAGTTTATATATGCTAATAATACAAATCTGTCAGTTTGTTCTTGAGTTTCTCTTTAGCAGTAGCATATAGTAGCTATATGCAAATTCGGTCTGTCAGTTTTTCTTTAGAATGAGCATATCCATGCAATAATAAATAGGATGAAGCACATTTTTCTATGTCATTTTTCTATTTTTCTTATTTTCAGTTTCAGAAAATGTCATTTCTGTTCAGCAATGCTAAACACTCTTGCATTGTTTTTGATGCATGCTAACATAATCAGCAATCAGTAAACATTCAGTTAAAGGAAGCAAGGAATATAATGACGACTAATTGTAATTTAGAGTGTACTTTATACTGTATACCATAGTTTTATCACAGTACTACATTTACCATGATAAAAATACACAAAACCAGAATAGTCCTCTTTTTTATTATTCATATCTGAACTAGAAATGTACCTTATTTACAAGCCACAGTTGAGTGACGCATTTGTGCATCTTTCATGCACGTTGCCTACTAAAAACACTGTGACATCTCAACGCTTGTAGGGCTTAATGTCACTGATTAGCATTATTTTTATGGATCCTAAGACACATTCACAATAACAGTCATCGGTCTCGTAAAGCGTCCGGGGGCAATGGGAGCTCATTTAGCACAGCCATCAAAAATACTTTGTAACACTTCACTTGCCTGAAGAGAACAGAGAAGGAGACGACCTGAAGGCTGTATGACTCAACGTAAGGTAGGCCACTCTGTCTAAGTGACTGTTCCACCCGGTCAAACAAATAATTTCTTGCTCGGCAAACTTCTGGCCCTCAGCATCTGCAATTATTTTGACTGACGTTGTTGTTGCTATTATGGTGCTCTAACAATAGTGCTGGTGGTGGACAGTGTGTCATCAGCACACAGAAAAACCTGTGGTTTCATCAAGCTGATAAAATCACTGATATTTACTGAGCTTTTATCAAAAATTTTAAATTTAGCGAGCTGTATTAAGCACTTGCCCAATTAAATGCAAAAAATAGTGTTATTCTAAGCGAATTCATAAAAAATAAACTTTTGCAAAGGTCTGTCTCATTGTAAAAAGCAATGACAGAGTAATGAGATAAGGAAAAGAAGTGACCACTGGTTCGGGAAAGCATAAGTGTTCCCTACCCACAGTGCACTGGAGCATGTGAGCATAAGGGTTTTGCCCACATAGCTGCGTGCAAAGCAAGAAAATCTGATGTCATATGTGGTAAATTCCCAGTTACTTTGTTCCATTTCAGATACCACCTATCATTTTTTTAAAGGGGAAGCCAAAATACTTCCCGTGCCCAGTCGGCCAACAGCTGGTCTGCCAAGGTGCCCCACTCAGGGTTTCCCTGGTACAGGCACAATGCCAGAGATCCTCTTCTACTTCATTCAGCCTCTGAGCTGGAATTTACCCAACTGCACTGTGATGATTTAACTGCTATTGAATTTGCCGTCTTATTTACTACAACTTCTGTCTTAAAAGTGGCCATATTTTACATTTTTATAAGATTTTGTTAGTTTTACATGATAATTTCCACCCTCTTTCTTACAATTAAATTGGTTAAAGGATTAGTTCACTTTCAAAAAAAAAAAATCCTGATAATTTACTCACCCCCATGTCATCCAAGATGTTCATGTCTTTCTTTCTTCAGTTGAAAAGAAATCAAGGTTTTTGATGAAAACCTTAAACTTAAAGGCGTACTTCAACACTGGCAAAATGGGCTTTCAATAAAACTTGGCTGCCTAGAAGGGTGAACTTAAATCTGTGCTACCTGACTAGAGATAATAGAGAAAAAAGGCTATAGCCTTTCATTTTGCTAAATAGGTAGAAAAACTTCCAGCACCCATAATGCACTGGGCATGTTGCCGTCCAAGGCCACTCCCACTGGTCCGCTATGGATATGCTTGATGCGGAAGCAATCATGCATAGAGTCCATTACCTTGGTTTATTCTAGTTTAGCTTTAGCATTAGCATATTAGCTTATATATGCCAGTTATGAAAAATTTTCTTAAAGGTGCCATTGAACGTTTTTTTACAAGATGTAATATAAGTCTAAGGTGTCCCCTGAATGTGTCTGTGAAGTTTCAGCTCAAAATACCCCATAGATTTTTTTTTATTCATTTTTTTAACTGCCTATTTTGGGGCATCATTAACTATGCACCGATTCATGCTGCGGCCCTTTAAATGCTCACGTTCCCCGCCCACGGAGCTTGCGCTTGCCTTGAACAGCATAAACAAAGTTCACACAGCTAATATAACCCTCAAAATTGTTCTTTACAAAGTGTTCGTCATGCAGCATGTCTAATCACATAAGTACAGTGTTTATTTGGATGTTTACATTTGATTCTGAATGAGTTTGAGGCTATGCTCTGTGGCTAACGGCTAATGCTACTTTTAGTACCATTTTGACTAAAAGTTTGTGAAGAAGTATTTCCTACTAAAGCAAGGTGGTATTTGACTCTGGTGAAGCGTATGACGTAACTGGATACTTCTTCACAAACTTTTAGTCAAAATGGTATCGACTTGTATTGGGTGCAAGAATTCAAAGAGTAAACGTTTAGCGGGAGTGAGATATTTTCAGTTTCCAGTGAATGATCCAGCAAGTTGTAGGTGGTGGCTAAAAGCTGCAAAGAATTGTAAATATGGAGAGAATGCTGTGAAAAAAAAAACTCTGTGTTTGTAGTCAACATTTCAAACTGTATTAGGCCAAATGGAAAGGAAAAACTGAAACTGTCAGTTCCGCCCAAACTCCTGAACCAAAACAGGTTAGAAAGCTGTCGCCATAGTGTTCCATTTTTATCATAATGCTGGTTAAAGAGTAGACAAAGTACAATACATTTTCAATGATAAACCTACCCTTATAACAACTGCTCTGTTAATAACCCTCTGTTGATCTGACTGTCCATGGGCAGGGATACAAGTATAATCTGTAGTTTTCACGAAAGCCTTGGAGCTGTCAAAAGATGCTTAATCGGTGAGACTTTTACTGACGTATAATAATAAACGTAAATTTATCAGTCCAGGTAACACAGAGAATGAGTAAACATTGTTCGTTTACATATACTACCAACATTGTAACAATACAAAGTGGGTTGAAAATCAGTTACACTTTAAAGTATGGCAACATATTACAAAAAGTTAGTTTCAATTCAATTTTTCAATTTTTTGCTTATTTTGTACTGATATGCAGTCATCTTAGACTTATACTGACACCTAGTGGTGTGGATGCAGCGTTATGCAAAAAGACATTTTTAGATATTGATGCCCTTGTAGAAATTCATTAGCCATTAATTTATTGCAGGAGTCAAGTGTCCAATAACATGGCAGTTATTTAGAATTAGTATAATGCATTTCAGACAACTCGGAATTTTGATTTTTGTCACCTTCTACTTGGAACACCTTGGCAAGATGATCATTTTGATGTCACTTCCAAAATGGCGACAAGTCCTGCTTCCAAAGAGCTACCTTATGTTAAAACAAACTTTAACATTGGGCATTAAGTTTTTATAATGATATTTTCATTTTTGCCTTTTGTCAGTTTTTTTTTTAAAGCGAACACCAGCATTGTTATTTTTTACCTGTTATTTTATTCCATAACTGACATAAAGAAAACATGAAATGCTCTTGTTGTGTCATGGCAACATCATGTGGTCAGCATGTGACTGGAATTCACTTGGGTCGGAAGTGGGACATTTCAATTCAGATATTCCCACTTTCAACCTCGTCTCGAATGCGTCAAACACATCTGGTCATGTGATCACAAAATGGCTGCCCCCATGAGGTGACCTGCTCCATGTAAAATAAAGCATAATTTATTATGCTAGAGATGAATCTTATTAGCATTTATTCATCTAACAAACTTATTCTTATTACATTACACTGAATTAAAAAGGTTGGTTCCATAAAAGTTTTAAACCAGAGGGTTACACATACCTCCTGCATTCGTGATAAGAAAGTGACCCATTAAATCATGCACACGAACATGTTTCATCAATGGCAGTGCGAGCTTTATGGGAAGTCTTGCCTTAGGCCTTCTAAATCAGGCAGTTTGAAGATCCAATTAATTATCACTTTGCAATAACAGCTCCCCTTCACACGCAGCAAAAAATGTGCGGCAGCATATTGCACCTCTGCTTCGCACCAGTTATTTTTAACTTCAAAAAGCTCTGCCGTGGAAAGGCATTGCACTTTAATCAAAACCTGTGGTTCATTTTAAACACATTTCATCCGCTTATCAGCATGAGAAAGCAAAAGTCTGATAAAGGTGTTAGTGAAGTACTTATTAATAACTATGTCTTCACAAATGCAAAGTTACACTGAGGTGTCAGAGCACAGTGATACATTTAAGATGGGAAAGCACTGGAGGGAGATAAAGGCTGGGTTTTTATATGATGCTTCAGCCAAATTCTTCTCCTAGACTTCATGTAATGTGCTTTGATGGTAGTTGGCCATGAACACTGCTGCGAACAACCCCACAATGTAGACCGACTTCACCTTGAGTGTTTTATGGAGCAAGATTTGTTTTAAAAAAAGTAATGTTATATCAGTCATTCATGTTAGTGTTCGGTTAATGTATGCGCTGTTATTGAAACAGTTAACCCTTAAGTGCATACCTCGGGTCTTAAGTGACCCAGGACGTCATTCACTGCCCTCCTCCTCGTTCATTTTTTAAAGTTAGACATCAACCTTCTTGGTATTCCTTAATCAATTTATTATAAAGAATATAACAAGAAAAAAATCATAAAATTATAAAAGAATGCCTGTTTTTGTATTCATTTTTTGTAAAAATTGCATAGGGTCGCTAACGACCCGAGGTGTGTATGAGTGTATGTATATTTTTTCTGCACAACAATAATTGAATCTTAGATGACGGAATAAGTGCAATTTGCCTTTATTCCACAAGGTGGCAATGTCTGATACACAATGCTGAAGTGACGACTCATTCAGACAGAAAACGAAATAATAAGAAAAACATGAAATGGCTCAGCGATTTACTGCAGAGCAAGTACTGAACGCAATCAGATATGTAACTGTTACTGGATGGATCTGGTGAAGCTGTTAGCGATCGAAATATTGATTTTGAAGATGTTGAAAATTATATCGTTTTGAGAATACATGACCTCAAACATAAAAATAGCCTATTATTTGCTGAATTTACTGGGAAATGAGCTCTGACGAGGACAGTGGTGATGGCATAAAACATCCGCTCAAACTGAGCACTTTCAAGCTCCAAAAGGTAACAAAATATGATTTATTTTATTCTTCTGTAATTGTTACTCTAATATCAGAGGAGTTTTATATTATCACGACATGTAGAGATCCTTCCATGTTAGATATTGATCCGGGTCGATAAAGACCCGAATATGTAAGAATGATTGGCGAAACAGTCATGCATTTAAGGGTTAATGATACAGCTTCCACATGTGCACTGCAAAAAAATTTAAAATATATACATTGGCTTGTTGATAGACGTACACTTGTTAATGCGGATGTAGAAGAATTACATTTGCAACATCTCATGATGTACAACAAACTGGGTAAAAACTTATCACTGAGAAATGTCCTGCTCAAGTCGACCTTGCAATGGAGGCTCGGGTTGAATAACTAGTTCTTACAATAATTCATCATTGGACTCGCGCTCGAACAGATATGATAAAATCGATGCCATCTTTACTGTCTTTACAGTGTATACAATCGATGAGGGTTTATGAAATTCAGATTGGTAATGGATGCTTTGTTTCCGACATGCTCCAAGCAGTTGACCAATCACAACAGACTGGGCTATCTGACCAATTGGAGCAGAGTAGCTCTCGGAAAGGAGGGGTTTAGAGAGACTGAATCTTCGAACAAGTCATTTAAAGGGTTAGTTCACCCAAAAATGAAAATTCTGTCATTAATTACTCAACCTCATGTCATTCCAAACCCGTAAAACCTTTGTTCATCTTCCAAACACAAATGAAGATATTTTTGATGAAATCTGATGGCTCAGTGAGGCCATCGGAATCTTTTGTTTTGAATCAGTGGTTTGGACCATGTATCAAACTGCAAAAGTCACGCCCCCCAGTGGTGAACCATTGAATTTTCGAAACACTTATGATGTAACGAAGCCTAGTTTGCTGAATTCACGTGACTTTGGAAGTTTGATATGCGCTCTGAACCACTGATTCAAAAAGTATTCTCGTCGCTTCATAATATTAAGGTTGAACCACTGTAGTCACATGAACTGTTTTAAATATGTCTTTGGTAGCTTTCGGGGCATTGAAAGTGTTAATTATCTTGCCTCACTAAGCCATCAGATTTTATCAAAAATATCTTAATTTGTGTTCTGAAGATGAACGAAGGTCTTACGGGTGTGAAACGACATGAAGGTGAGTACTTAATGACAGAATTTTCATTTTCAGGTGAACTAACCCTTTAAGAGTCTTTGAGAACATCTTTGAGATTTACACATGTAAATCTATTATAGGAGACCTCCAAAAACAAAATTAGTAACCTTTAAAATAGTATAATAGGGGCACTTTAAAGAATTTTTTTTTTATTCATTAGCTACAAACTTAAAAGTAATGTAATACAAAAAAGAAAATCTGAACACGTTGTGGTTGGATATTCAGTCGCAACAGATTCTTTCACTAGTTAAAGGCTTCTGGTTTCCTCCGAAAGTCTTTCCTCTGTTCCTCGTTAAACCCCCAGCTAGTGATTAACTGTAGCGGTCAGCCTGGGTGAACTCGACAGAACTGTTTAAAACTTAATGATGAGGAATGGGGCTCTGAGTTTTTCTTTCCCTGAAGACCTGAATCCCAACTCATAAGCCGAGCCGAATATATATGCCAGTTTCATGGAGCTGCAAGCAATGACCTGCATCTGTTCCGTAAACGAGTTACTAAAACTCCGTATCAGAGATTGATTAATTAAACTTGCTCTGGCTGTCACATTTTTAATAACGTGTTTGCTGGGATAGTCCGAAGAGATTTGTGGCCATGTGACCTTAGGGCACTAATGTAGAGTAATGCTGAAAAACCGGCCAACAGGCAAGAAACCACGAACCCTGTGCGTGCACGAGTCACTTGGCTGACGACCTTGCGTTTCCAGGCCATTTCTCTTTTAGCAGACCTTACACTGTAAAATGGGAGAGATCAGTTTGAATTCTTAGGCTTACTTATCACATTAAAACTAAAGTTTTAGAAAATTGTGGGAAAACTTGTCTAAAGAAGGCTGTCATGAGATATAGGTTACATAAAAGGCTTTTCATTTCCCGGTTCATGAAAAGCACTGTTCAGTCACATTTGAATTTAGATGTCAGTTTTAAAAATCCCTTTCACTACTGCAAAGCCTGTGACACTTTAAAGGGAGTGAATTGATTTTTTTATGTGCTGCGCTAGGGTGGGCGATATGACCAAAATCTTATTTCAGGATATGAGAAATTTTATTTCACTATAAATATATATATCACAATTTTATTTTATTTTATTTTATAAATAAGAACAAAGAAGCAAATTACAAACAATAGGACTAATTCAATATAACAAAAATATGAAGTTGTTCAGATTCAATAGGCTTATTTAACATGCAGTTAGAAATACAACAGAAATCAAATAATCAAATGTAAAAATAAAAAACTGTATGGTCTTCACTGTATGAATTAAATATACATATATTCTTATTAAAGCTAAAAAAGTTAAGTCAAGAGCAGAGTTATTTTCTCTTTTGTTTAATTTCACACAGACAGGTCAAATCAGGTTCATTAGGTTGCTGTCACTTTAAGAGCGAATGCACGGATCCAATATACAGATACACATCCGGTTTACATCCAACTGTTACTTTCACTTGAGATATAACCAACTGTGAACATGAATACTCCACACAATGGCAATATTTTGACATAATTATGCATGTATTCGACCATTCAAGTGCAATGAGATGTGAAAGAGAACTGAATTCGCAATCACATGCTGAGAGGAGCGGCTTTCTGTGCACGCACTTCAGCTGTGTGTCAGTCATTGTTCTTTTTCACTGCTTATTGTGCTTAATAACACTTTTTGACATAGAGTATGTCCCAAATTCGCAATCGCCTTCTGAGAGAGGCAGCTTTCAGTGCGCGCACTTTGGAAGTGTGCCAGTCATCAGCGCAAATACCGCATTTTCAGGACTAATTGTGCTTAATAGCGGTTTTTAACATGTGTTTTATCACTCTAAAGTGTCAACAGCCCTGTGCTACATGTATATATTTACATACTGTGATATACATGATATAGCAAAATCTATAACGATAGACATTTTATTCGATTGCCACAGTATAGCTACTCGCTAAAAATTAGCTAGCTAAGCTACAAACTACTCTATAGAATGCTGAAAGCTAACCTTCAGAGAAAGCTGCTAGTTACACTATATGCTACATGGATAAAGGTTACTACATGTAAGCTATACTTGTGTTTTCATGTGTGATATATTCCCAGCTTTATAAAACCGTTATGAAGAAAATGTATAAAATGCTTGCATTTTAAGTGATACTGAAAGTTTATATTTTGGTCTCATCCGTTTTTCGTTCATATTTTGGGCTGATTTGCGTATCTCCACACAGTATGCTTTAATAAATATGTACAGAATTGTTTGTTTGTCTCAGCGCATTAAGCCACATGAAGCGTCTTTCTTGTTAAGCATTTGAATGTCCCCATTCAAGTTCTTCTAATTCGCGAGCAGAGTCAGACTTGCAAAGGTAACGTTAATTATTAAACCAAACAAAATCAAAACGTTAAAAAACACTTAGCAATGTGATTCTTTTTATTGAGTGATAAGCAATGGTGACATTTTTCACAATTATGACAGAAAACAAATTACTGCACTAAACTCAATAACGGAAAGGCTGCGCGATCCTGTCAATATGGCGGATACACAAAGAAGTTAGATGACGTCAGATTCGTATTCTCTATTAGGTTAAAGGTGGGGTAAGCAATTTTTCAAAAACGCTTTTGGACATTGTTGATATTTGAAATCAACCCAAACAAACCCACCCCTCTCTTCATTGCTCCGCCTCCAAAACTCACCCTCCAATCCTAACCACCCTTCTCCGAGTCGGTCTCGAACCCCGAGGCAACGCAATGACGCTAAACACCGCATTCTCTAGCGGTCGTCAGTGCGCAGTGGTTTACCTGCACAACTGAAGTGGATGTCTGAAGTGGATGTCTGTGATGTACGACAAAATGATGTGTCACGAAAAATAAAGTGCAGATGATGAACAAACAACAAGGAAGCACAAAAAATGAACATGCAATATACAAGATGTAGGAACCGTGGATGAACCAGACAAACGAATCATTCAGATGCTTTTTTTCAAAACATATTTCCAGAAACCCAAGCTCAGAGAATCAACCCCCTGCTAGGTACTTGTATGGCACACATGCCTCCTGACTGAAGGAAAGGTGGCGAACCTTTAAGCCATTTGTAGAAACCAAATGGTCGAAAAGACAACACAATTTAAGCCACCAGAAGATAAAGAGTCTTTGATCTCCAGATCAAAAGAGACAGAGAGACAATGCAGGCCTTTTTCTCTGAGTGACCTAACTTTACAGAAAACCCACAGAGACAACTAAAACTGCATCGAATTGTTCCAAACAATTTGAAACAACTTATCATTATATCATGTCCACACATGCTACATGTAACCAGTTATGCTTTAGAACACCCACAACTCATGTAACTGTATAACTATTGAATGGTTGAATGAAAGTATTTCTTGTTTGATATGTATTTTAATCTCTTTTTTTCATTGAAATCATAGCTTGAATGAAATCTGTGTAAAATGTATCATATTCCATTTAATAAAAATCATGTCTAAACGGTACTCTCTGCCAAGACCGGCAATTCCAGAGGCCCGAGGTAAACACTCAGTTTATGATGGGGGTGGAGAAAAGCCACCTTTGAAACAAGACGATATCTGATTGGCCAGAACTCCTCACAGAAGTGGGACAAACACCTAAGTTTAAATAGTCACATCACAAGAACAAAGATGAAGAAACAAAGAGAAAAAGACAAGACTAAGCTGAAGACAAAGGACAGACGAGCAGCTCATTCAAGCCATCCAACTTTACTCACTTTTCATTTGTTTTGCTTAACTTTCTTTTCCGTTGAGAGTCTTGTGTTCCAAGTTTTTCCGCAAAGTTTAACCAACGACTTTTGCCGCCTCAACTTTAAACTTAAACGTGATTGGTTTAAAGGGATAGTTCACCCAAAAATGAAAATTTGATGTTTATCTGCTTACCCCCAGAGCATCCAAGATCTAGGTGACTTTGTTTCTTCAGTAGAACACAAATGATGATTTTTAACTCCAGCCGTTGCCGTCTGTCAGTGGTATAATGCAAGTTAGCGGGAACTTGGACTATTAGAGTAAATGAAACACGACAGACAAATCCAAATTAAACCCTGCGGCTCGTGACAACACATTAATGTCTTAAGACACGAAACGATCGGTTTGTGTGATAAACCGAACAGTATTTATATCATTTTTTACCTCTAATACACCACTATTTCCAACTGCATTCATCACTAGATTCGTGAGGTCTGATCGCGCTCTGACAACGGCAGTGATGTCTAGCACTCATTGAAGCAAAGCGCGAGACATCACTGCCGTTGTCAGAGCGTGATCAGACCTCACTAAACGAGTGCTGAACGCAGTTGGACATAGTGGTGTATTAGAGGTAAAAAATGATATAAATACTGTTCGGTTTCTCGCACAAACCGATCGTTTCGTGTCTAAGGACATCAATGTGTCGTCACGAGCCGCAGGACTTGTCTGTCTTGTTTTATTTACTCTTATAGTCCAAGTTCCCGCTGACTTGCATTATACCACTGACAGACGGCAGCGGTTGGAGTTAAAAATCATCAATTGTGTTCTACTGAAGAAACAAAGTCACCTACATCTTGGATGCGCTGGGGGTAAGCAGATAAACATCAAATTTTCATTTTTGGGTGAACTATCCCTTTAAACTCAAACGTGATTGGTTTTTACCTAACCACAATCCAAACCTGAAAGGATCCTGCAACAAATCATCGACTCGGAAAAAACCTTCTCTCCAAGTACCTCCAGATTCTAAAGCTGAACTGGTGCATTAAATTAATGATTCATGGTTCGTTCAGGTCAGGTCTTTTGAAATGCATTCTTTGCTAGAAATCATGCTCATCATTTCATTCTCTCTTAAAACTCTTTCTCTCTCATTTCCTTTCTTTCTGCAACGTGTATGAATGTTTGTGTGTGTGTGCGTGTTTGTCTCCTGTAGATTTTAAAAGAAAGTGTCTTGTATTATGTGTTTGAAAATTTAAAGGTGCCCTAGATTCAAAAATTAAATAACAAGAGTTCAGTACATGGAAATGACATACAGTGAGTCTCAAACACCATTGTTTCCTCCTTCTTATATAAATCTCATTGGTTTAAAAGACCTCCGAAAAACAGGCGAATCTCAACATAACACTGACTGTTACGTAACAGTCGGGGTGTACGCCCCCAATATTTGCATATGCCAGCCCATGTTCCCAACATTATGAAAGGCATTACACAAGGGCAGAACGTCTGGATCTGTGCAGAGCTGAATCATCAGACTGTAAGCAAGCAAGGACAATAGCAAAAAATGGCAGATGGAGCAATAATAACTGACATGATTCATGATAACATGATATTTTTAGTGATATTTGTAAATCGCCTTTCTAAATGTTTCGCTAGCATGTTGCTAATGTACTGTTAAATGTGGTTAAAGTTACCATTGTTTCTTACTGTATTCACGGAGACAAGAGAGCCGTTGCTATTTTCATTATTAAACACTTGCAGTCTGTATAATTCATAAACATAACTTCATTCTTTATAAATCTCTCCAACAGTGTATCATTAGCCGTTAGCCACGGAGCACAGCCTCAAACTCATTCAGAATCAATGTAAACATCAAAATAAACACTGTACTTACGCGATTAGACATGCTGCATGACGAACACTTTGTAAAGATCCATTTTGAGGGTTATTTTAGCTGTTTGAACTTTTTTTATGTTGTTTAAGGCAAGCGCGAGCTCTTGGGGCGTGGAGCACGAGATTTAAAGGGCCACACACCCTGAATCGGCTCATTTCTAATTATGCCCCAAAATAGGCAGTTAAAAAAATGAATTAAAAAAAAAATCTATGAGGTATTTTGAGCTGAAACTTCACAGACACATTCAGGGGACACCTTAGACTTATATTATATCTTTTAAAAAAAAGTTCTAGGGCACCTTTAATGTCTGTCGATCCTGTTACTGAGCTATTAGTGTTTTCACAATAGTTGGATATTCACATCGGCTACAAGAACTTATTACGGTCCGAGCAGATGAACGCTGGACGATTCAGTTGCTCGGTCATAAACTAAATGACTCTTTATAATTCCCTATAAATTAATTATTTCATTTGAGTTGATTTTGGTCCTACAAGAGTAAATACAAACAAGAGTTTGTTGCCCACAGCACAGCAGCTCCAGACATTCAACTCCAGACATTACTCACGTGTGAAGTGGAATCAAAGCAGCCTCCACATCTGTTTTCAGGCCTTCCCGCTTAGCTCTCTCCAGCGCAGGAAAGCTTTTCTAGTATTAACACAGGTCCTAAAGTGCTTGCCCAGTCATAAACCTTTATTCCATTGATATTCTTATCTCTCTTTCTGCAGTCTTTCTTCAAATCTCCCTCTTGCTTGTTTGGTCTCCTCGACTGTCATATGCCCCCTAATGTTGATTGGCTACAGGTTTGCTGTTGGTGTCAGTCCAACTAACTTCCAAACAGTGTTTTTGAAATATAGCTTACCCCACCTTTAAGAAAACCTTATTTCTCAATTTTCTATGAACATTCCAAATGTCCAGTTTTTTAAAAAAAAATTTAAAAACTTTTTTTCTTGGTTATGGGAACATTACTTTTGTATGTTCTAAAACAAGCAGTAACTTTTAAAAAATGTTAGACAAATGTCCAACAAATTTTTGATTTAAGGTCAGTAACCAACCATCCAGAAAACCTTAGCAACGTCCTTGCAACACTAACATCATGGCAGTGACTTTTACACAGGAAATTACATTGAGAGTAACAGACTAAACATTTCAGGGAAGAAATTAAGGCATGAGAGAAAGAGAGACAGATAAACCACAACATTCATTGAGATATGTATACATTTCTAATGGTGTCCCATGTTTTTTTTCTTCAAAGGTCAGTGTGAAACACACATACAAACGAATGCTATAGATCTGATAAGTTGTGGACATGGCAGGCTGCATGTTGAGTTTGATATGTCTTGGGGGCAAGTCAGGATCAAACACCTTGGAATTCAATGTCAAGAACTAAAGGAGACCTCACTACACACATACACACAATGTTCAAGCAGCCACAAGCATACCAATTCTGTATAGCACACACAGGGATCCATAAAGTATTTATTTGGGCCCTTTTGGAGACGTAAATCACATCTAGAAATGTATGCAATGGCATTAAACAAAAAAAACACCAAAGTGAGTGGCTTCTGTAAACACTTTTGGTCATTTTGCCAATTACTTTTAAGTTGATTTTAGTGGAAGTGCTTGTGCTATTAAAAAAAAAAAAATGCCACTTGGTTTAATATTTTGTTATATAATGCAATGACATACATTTTCAAGTCTGGCTTAAGTGTCCAAATACTAGGCTAATAATATAATATAATATAATATAATATAATATAATATAATATAATATAATATAATATAATATAATATAATATAATATATATATATATAATATAATATAATATAATATAATATAATACATACTATTAATTATTATAATTATATTACACCACAAAAATATAATATTTTTTTATTATATTATATAACTTCCTAATTTTGCAGGGCTACTTGGATGACAAACGACCCTCACAAAATTAAGATGTGTAGTCATGTGTAAGTCTGCAGGCCTGAGACAGATGCTGACCTATTACCTCATTACACTTATTATGCAGATCTATTCACCTGACACTAAGCAGACTGCAAGGGCAACTTCCCATTTGCATAAACGCTAAAAAAATAAACAACTGACCTATCCCTCATAGTGTCACAATTTTGCTAAAGCAAACAAAATTCTGACTCTCTATTTTAAAAGGACAATGACGAATTGTTAAATGCATTAAATGTCAATTGATAGTGAAGTTGCAGTGTACACTCAGCTTAGCATGTAAAACACCATTAATGACTTCAAAAATATGACAGAATAACTGATAAAACAGCTAGTAATCTGACTTGCAGTCTACTGCTTACGAAGACACCATCCTAACTGCAATGGATCCTCATAAATAACTGTTTTGGAATGCTACCTAGGCAACAACTACTCCACACATCACATGTAAACCACATGGTGGACTCCACTTACAACTGAGTACAACAGTGCCCATCCACTTTACCAGAAGTACTTTTCCCATAGGGATTTTTTTTTTTTTTAAAAAGTCTTTGTTAAAGATTTATAAGCCACGAACCAAACCAAACGGCTACGAGGTGAATCACAACATACAAACTTTGATTTGACGCAAAAAAGCATTTGAAAAAATCTGACAAAAAGACAAAACACACATGACTGTTTGGCTTTAGAGAGAGAAAGAATGACAATCATGAAGCACTGCGAATGACATAAAATAAAAATGGTGAATAAATATAAAACTATCCACCTTATTCCTGACTAGCCTACTGCGTTTCGAATTGTGGGTTGAACTTCCGGTTTGGGGAATTTCCATTTAAAAAGACTGAAACGAATCGTTTCAAATCATAAGGTTTCCCTACAATTAAAGCTTATCCGTTAGTTTGACTGAATGAGCTGTCAATTTTTCTTTCATGTCTGAAAATAAAACATCATGAGAATAACGTAACGCTTGGTATTTTAACATAACGTTATAACAAGAATATCTATGGCAAGAGCTCTTTTCAGTTGCTGCTTTCTATCCTCGTGATTATTTTTGCATTCCACTGTAATAGTATGAAAAAGGACAACATATACTGCACATTTGTGGTCTGTTCTCCCAATAATTTATGATATATCCCATTAATAATTCACTGGAATGCACGACGAATCTCTCGTTTTTTTTCTCCTCAAATCCTCATGTCTCTTTCCAGGTTTGTTTTCACAGGTAAATACAAATTATTATCTGTAAAAATGATGGAAATCACTTTGAAATAGCATCATGCCATGCTGAAGTTCATGAACATTTTTTATTAAGGCAATGTATATTACAAAATACAGATATATAGTTATATTTAACCTGTCTGGAAAGAATCACGCTTTTTCATGGCCTGTTGAAAGTACCTTGTTGATGCTTTTACACTTTTAAATGTCCTTTTAATGTTCGTTTGTTTGAAGGGTGAGTAGAATAATGTCATCTTCATTGTACCCAGTTAAAAAAAAAAATTAAAAAAAAATATTGCATTCATAGAGTGAGCCTATCACAGACTGTTTACAGCTTAATGGAAGTTACACCCATAATTCGCACGAAGCGTCATGAGGCGTAGGAATAAGGTGGATAGATGTAAAGATTATTTTATAGAAACAATACATTTTATGTTTAATATATGCATACATATACTCATATTTAAGTGTTTGAGAGACTATCAAGTCATTCTCAGTGCTTTATGGGATGCAATTTGTTACAATTCTCTGATTGGTGGAGATTTTTTCGCAGAATCATGGGTAATGTAGTTTTTCAACAGAAATTCCACTGTTAAACATTATTATTTGAAGGGGATGTCTAATGCTATTTCATGCATCCTGACTTATTTACACTGTTAAAGAGTTGGACTTCAAAAATATACTCCTTCAGGGTTCGTATACTTTTCGGAAAGTTTTTAGGCCCTGTATGATGTCATAAAGGGCAGGATTCCTTGTAGGATTTGCAGATCGTTTGGAACTGAAAGATGGAGCGGTCCCAGTGATAAAAGATCCCAGTCATGAGTCGGAACCACAGGCGGTGAGTAAAACTACATCAAATATCTGTTTTATTGGCAGTCGGAGCGTAAGTGCATATAATGTAAATAACACAAACGTATAGTGAATCAAAAATTATCCAGGGATAATGCAATGATGTATTGTGTGTGTGTTTAAATACATTTGTTTAGCTAACCACCATAAGTGTCCATTTGTTTATTCTAAAAGCACGCTCGTGACTCTTTAGCTCCACCCACAGCGCGCCTCCAGGAGCTCAGCTGTTTTTGGAAAGAAGCGGTTTAGCTCTATCTGTCTTTTATAAATCTGATAAAACTAAAGACTTTTCGGAGATATAAGGAATGCAATACTACTCTATAGGTACTCAAAATTAAACTGTGTGTTATGTCCCCTTTAACAAAGTTCAAATAATGTGAGCTAATGACTACAACAAAAGCATATACCATCGATTAACAACCTCAAAGCTCAGAGTAGCCCTGTCTTTTAAAGGTTTATAAGTTATCGTTAAAAACCAATTCGTCTATGGAGAAAATTAATAGGAATTTTACTTCTGGAACACGATTTTTGCACTTGACATTAGCATGTTGCTATGCTAACAGCTCAACACTCCGATTAAAATGCACATATAGCCTACAACACTAATACCATGTAAAATATCCAATTATTAATTAAACTGAAATATTTTTTGTAAATATTTTTCAGTACTGCATAGAATAGACATTTAAAGGTGCCCTAGAACCAGTTTTTACAAGATGTAATATAAGTCTAAGGTGTCCCCTGAATGTGTCTGTGAAGTTTCAGCTCAAAATACCCCATAGATTTTTTTTAAATACATTTTTTTAACTGCCTATTTTGGGGCATCATTAACTATGCACTGATTCAGCGCGCGGCCCCTTTAAATCACGCGGTCCCTGCCCCCCCGAGCTCTCGACTATAATACAGTGCATTTACACAGTTCACACAGCTAATATAACCCTCAAATGGATCTTTACAAGATGTTCGTCATGCATACTGCATGCATGGATCGGATCATGTGAGTACAGTATTTATTTAGATGTTTGTATTTGATTCTGAATGAGTTTGATTGTGCTCCGTGGCTAAAGCTAACATTACACACTGTTGGAGAGATTTATAAAGAATGAAGTTGTGTTTGTGAATTACACAGACTGCAAGTGTTTAAAAAATGAAAATAACGACAGTCTTGTCTCCGTGAATACAGTAAGAAACGATGGTAACTTTAACCACATTTAACAGTACATTAGCAACATGCTAACGAAACATTTAGAAAGACAATTTACAAATATCACTAAAATATCATGATATCATGGATCATGTCAGTTATTATTGCTCCATCTGCCATTTTTCGCTAGTGTAATGCCTTGAACATGAGCTGGCATATGCAAATATTGGGGGCGTACATATTAATGATCCCGACTGTTACGTAACAGTCGGTGTTATGTTGAGATTCGCCTGTTTTCCGGAGGTCTTTTAAACAAATGAGATTTATATAAGAAGGAGGAAACAATGGAGTTTGAGACTCGCTGTATGTCATTTCCATGTACTGAACTCTTGTTATTCAACTATGCCGAGGTAAATTCAATTTTTGATTCTAGGGCACCTTTAAATATTAATAGATAAACCATATTTTTCCACTAAAGTCCACACAGCAAAGTTCTTTTTAGTTATTCGCTTAGGGGTTGAAAGAAGTTAGAAATACCTTTGCTGCGATATACTGTTAGAGAACATCCCAACATCACCCACACTGCTGAAAGTGATGTTTAGATGAATATGTAAATATGTGCCACACTCTTTCCTTTCAGAAACAAAATGAACACAAAACAAAAATGACAGCGGTGAGAAAACAGCAGTTAAGAAAGCATCTGATCATAGCGATGTGGATTTGTTGGAACCAGCTCTGCAATTTGGCACTCAATTAACATTTATTTATATAGCACTTTATACAATAATATTACAGTATTAAACATATAAAAAAACAGCGTCAGTGTCGCTTTCAATTACAATTACAACTTAAGTTTCTACTATAAAGCGGCTCTCCAGTGTGTTCATGTTTTACTCATGTCTGACCTCGAGGGACTGAACAGAAGAAATGAACCAGAGACGATTTCCACATCAAATAAGGTGAAGCCTGAGATTACATCATCACCACGGACCAATGGTAGTTCAAAGGTGTTTACCAGCCAGAGCGAACCTTGTAGGTTTGTGAATGAGTAAACTTTGGCCCTGAGCATGCTTGCTAACATAGTTTAATGTGACAAATATCTCCTCCACTGGTATCATATTAGTTCCTCCTAGTGCATATTACTCGAATATGAAGAATGCATGACTGTTCATTTCCTCTTAAGTAAAAAAAGATGTTTGATAAACTCACTGCACGCCTCAGCTGCAACGACAAAAAGCATCAGGAGTGATGAGAAGCATAAAACGGACTATGTTCTTTAAAATTGAATTTCAGACCTCATTTGTGCTTGGCTAATCCCTCATTCACACCCGGTTCTCCATAAGCAAACACTTCAGATAATTCACTTCCCATCAGGACGTATTATGGACTGAGAGGCAGTAAGATCTCTCCAAATCAAACCAGTCACAGCAGGAGAGGAGAGACTATTGCTGTATATTACAGGATGGAGGATCTGCTGTAGTGTTGCTGTATTGTTAGTAGCTGTGTTGGGGAGCAATTTAACTACTTTCTTTTTTTCAGAATATTTTTTTAAATAAGCTAACTATATGTATAAAGCAGAAAGGGGAAAAATTGCCCTATTCTGTCATCAGTGGTTGCTCCATCATATCTCAGGAGACTTAATGGAGCTTTCAGGCAATGTTTTTTTTTTTTTTTTTATAAGCTTCCATTAAAATTCCATAGGAGATTTCAATATAAAAACAAATGAGATTAATGTGGATAGCAGAGCCCAGAAAATGTCTGATGAAAATTATTTTGAAATAAAACTTAGGAAACTCAAATAATTCAATCTGGTTTTGCCATGCAAGCAAAAAATGAACAATTCATCAGAGAAGCTAAACTAATGCATAACATTACCTTTATACATTTTTATTGTATTTCTGATCTGATTTTCACCTTCATTGACAATTTTAGCAAAAAAAAATTGAAAAAAAATTGAAAAAATATTGGTTCTAGCTGCAGCGGCTTATCTGAAAATGGCAGTACTTGCAAGAATGCAGGAGTTCAATCGACTGCGTCCACTTGTGGGATCCTTTTCATACATATGGATGCTCAACCACAGGCTTTCACAAGCGGAGAGATCGATCGGAGCAAGTGAGTGTATGTGGAGAAGAGGTAGAGGGGGTGAAGACTCACATGCCCTCGTCATCGAGGGTGAGTTTTATTCAACTGCTGTCATATGTTTGGGTGTGCTTGACCGATTAGAGGCGAGAGCTCTCATTAATGGGGCCTCGGGGGACGTATGAAGAGTGAGAACGCTGTGGGACTGTAATTAATTTGGCATCCTAATCCATTACACTGAAGGAGTTTGACACGTTTCAGAGCTACTTAACAGCACTATCAGATCCATACCATGATATGCTTTTCAAAGGTGTTTAAGACTACTAACACAAGATAATAAATGAGAGATACACATTAAAAAGTCTTGATTTTGTTTTTGAAGTCTACTAGAGTGTTTTCATGCTTGAATGTTAAAAAAAGCATTATTTTTCACATATCTTACATTGTTGCAGCACCTCTCTTCTCAGTCTGTCAGTAACGCTCTGTTTAGTTCCTGTTTCTATAAAGCCCCTCCTTCCAAAAAGCACAGTGTGCTCTGACTGGTAGACTGGACCAGTGTGTTACTTGTGATTGGTCAACCTCTTTGAGTGTATTTGGGGAATATTATGCTTCTTACCATAACCGCGAGTTTCACCACACTACTAACACAACTCAACCAGGCTTATATAGAGAATAACTCCCTTTGGAGTGACTTTGTGCTTTATAACCTTTTTCATGCTCAAACAGCAACATTACACACTAAAGAAAGTTGAAAATGTAAAAAAAGCATAGAAGGTCCTCATTAAGTGCAGCATTCATATGAAGAAATTGCATCGTAGCCAGGTATAAGTATAATGAATTATTGACTAAACGGGTTATTTGAACATACTAGTTCATACCTATCCTGCCAACGGCTGAAATGAAAGCCGAAATGCAGCCAGAATGGTTTCATTTAAAATCCATCACAGTTCTTGAAAGGGCAATGTCCCTGTAGACAATCTCCCAACGCTGGATCTGCTTTTCATTTCATTCGTACCTGCTGGTTTCTATTCTAAAAACTGCAGTCCCATCAAAATGACCAATTACTCTCAAAAGAATAAATGATCCACAATAATTAGTGCTAAATCACAAGTGTACTTGTTAAATAATCGACAGCAGTAATAAAGAAGGAAGCACCCCTAAAGAGCCAATACTGCAGAAATAATGGTTATATTAAAACAGGTTTCCCTGAATGTGATTAAAATGGTCGTAAGTGCGATAAAATATATTAAAAAATTAAAACTGCCACAATACCTTAAAATCTAGACTTTCAGGAAAATGTTGTGTGCATTTCTGCAAATTTCATCTCGTGCTTGCTAGTATTTCATGCACGCCATGACAAACACTGCACAAACCGTGATATATGATTTGCAAAAAACCAAATAAAACACTTTATTTTGATAGTCCACTTTAGTCATTTTACACCAGACTGCTTTGCACACAAGGGTCAGTAAAACACAGGATTTGCACAGAAGTTGGTTCTCAAAGATGGATCGATACCAACTGTTCATGATCCACAGTAGTCAACATTTAAAGTGGATCAAATCCTTTCATCAAAGTTGTCCTAAAACCTTCTTCTTAGGACAACTTAGTTCTTAAGACAACTTTGATTAACCCTTAAATGCATGACTGTTTCGCCAATCATTCTTACATATTCGGGTCTTTATCGACCCGGATCAATATCTAACACTGAAGGATCTCTACCTGTCGTGATAATATAAAACTCCTCTGATATTAGAGTAACAATTACAGAAGAATAAAATAAATCGTATTTTGTTACCTTTTGAAGCTTGAAAGGGCTCAGTTTGAGCAGATGTTTTATGCCATCACCACTGTCCTCGTCAGAGCTCATTTCCAATTAAATTCAGCAAATAATAGGCTAGTTTAATGTTTGAGGTCACGAATATGAGCCCATTCGCGATCTCAAATGTATTCTCAAAAATATATAATTTTCAACATCTTCAAAATCAATATTTCGATCGCTAACAGCTTCACCAGATCCATCCAGTAACAGTTACAGTCATATTTGATTGCGTTCAGTACTTGCTCTGCAGTAAATCGCTGAGCCATTTCATGTTTCTCTTATTATTTCGTTTTCTGTCTGAATGAGTCGTCACTTCAGCATTGTGTATCAGACATTGCCACCTTGTGGAATAAAGGTGAATTGCACTTATTCCGTCATCTAAGATTCAATTATTGTTGTGCAGAAAAAATATATGTACACTCATACACACCTCGGGTCTTTAGTGACCCTATACAATTTATACAAAAAATGAATACAAAAATAGGCATTCTTTTATAATTTTATGATTTTTTTCTTGTTATATTCTTTATAATGAATTGATTGAGGAATACCAAGAAGGTTGATGTCTAACTTTAAAAAATGAATGAGGAGGAGGGTAGTGAATGATGTCCCGGGTCACTAAAGACCCGAGGTATGCATTTAAGGGTTAACTTTTTTGATCCACTTCAAATGTTGACTACTGTATTTCGTGATGTTTGCAAATTGTCTTTCTGAATGTGTTTTGTTAGCACGTTGCTAATGCTGTTAAATGTGGCTAAAGCTTACAATGTTTCTTGCTGTATTCACTGAGACCAGAACCATGTCGTTATTTTCATTTTTAACCTGAAAATGCTTGTAGTCTGTATAATTCATTAGTGCATCTTCATTCTTATTGAGTCTCTCCAACAATGTGTAGCTTTAGCAACGTTAGCCGTGCAGCACGCTATCAAACTCATTCAGAATCGAATGTTAGCAAACATCCACAAAATATAATGAACCATTTTGAGAGTTATAATTGCTGTGTGAGCTTCTCCTGTATTATTTATGCCTCATTGTATTGGAATCGGGAGCTTGGGGGCGGGGAGCACGAGCTCATTTGCATTTAAAGGTACACACACCAAATCAGCAAATTTTTTCTCCCACCCAAAAATAGGCAGTTAAAGCATGGTATAATAAAAATCCATGGAGTATATTCTGGGGACACCTGGGATTTTTATTACATCTTGTGAAAAGGGGCATAATAGGTCATCTTTGCACTTTATTTTGATGCTTCCACAACAGACATTCTACTGACTATTAGTAACTTTGCAAGTACAAGTTAGTTGCAAAAAACAGAATATATATATATATATATATATATATATATATATATATATATATATATATATATATATATATATATATATATATATATATATATAAGGTAATCAGTTACATGATGGATAACATCACAACATTTATTTCCATTAAGATTTGCATACATTTTTGGTCAAGATCTTGTATTGACAGTGCAAGAGGTGAGCCCTCTGTAAAGTCTCCTCTAGCACATCCCAAAGACTTTCAATGAAATTAAGGTCTGGACTCAGGTGCCAATCCATGTGTGAAAATGATTCTTCATGCTCACTCCCAACCATTCTTTCACAGTTTGAGCCTGATGAATCTTGGCTTTGTCATCCTGAAATATGTCCATGATGTGTCTTCCTACATGGTTGTTTAAGAAATGAAAAGCTACACTCTCCATCAATTAGGGTTAGAAGACCTGTTGCCAAACATATAACATGCTAAAAACATAATAATCACTGCAATAATGATCCAGTCAGAGACTCTTAAGCATTTGCCTTTTTGGTTCTTGTTAAAATCATTGAGGCTAGAACAACTTTTGGGGATCACTTAGGGACAATAAGGCATGATTCATAGGGTGATTCATTCTTAGATAATGTGTTGTTTCTCTAATTAATGGTTTAGTTGTTTAGACCTCATGTTGAAGTCTTTTTAATACTGACCCGAAATAACAAGGTCTGCCGAAGGAAACAATATTGGCTGAGCAGTGGGATTTACAAGTCACTTCTAACAAATGATTTAGTGAATGATTTAGTATGGATATGACAACAAAAGCTAGATATACTTCAAATTTACACAGCCCTCCAAAAGTTTGGAAACACCCTAGAAAAGTGGGACAATATTGGCATGAATCCTTTTTAATTTGTGATAATTTTGCACTGATAAGGGACAACACAACTACGAAAACATATTTTATTACATAAAAGGTTTATACGTAGAAAAAACTTACATTTTCGATTCATCAAAATATCCACCATTAGCAGCTATCTGACCTAAACTGGGTTCTGAATTGGTTCATTGTATTCTAAACTTAATTGGCAATCAATTGTTGAAGCTATTAAGGTGTGTTGTCCCAAAAATCTTTTACAAACCTGGGCCAAATTTAAACCAATAACCAGCATCACAGCTGGCAAAGGGGCATGTCTGACTTTGACATGAATATATTGCCATTATTATTTAATCAAAATGAAAATTATTATTGCTGGTCTTCAATGATAATGTCAAGTTACTGTAATGTATTTGCACCAAAAAATGATAAGGATTTATGCTGATATCATCCAAAACCACACTTTGCCAGGGGTGTTTCCAAACTTTTGGAGGGCAGTGTACAAAATCATATTATGAAAGAGTCTTGACATTTAGTGCATATTAGGCTTGATAATATGCAGGTAAACAATCTAAATAAAGACCAATTAGCAGAACCCTTTGCAGTTTTATTGACACTCTTATTGCTGTTTCCTAAATATTTAATGTTCCTCAGTTTGCAGCATTACATTATGTAGCACTAATTCAAAGGCAGTTAATTCAGTCATGTATCATTCATGAGGCTACAAGCACATATACTGAAAATACACTAAAGTTCCACTTAAAGGTGTGTAATGTATTATGTTAAAATCATTTACATAATACATAATACATCTCCTACTTTAATGTGCAGAGAGAACTATAAGTAAGTCACTCACAGGTTTACTAAAATTACAAATTTATCCATTTTATAATTAAATAACAATGACTCTGGTTGTAACTCCAAAAGTCTATTCGAAAAAAAGAGAAAAATCACTAAAAGAGTGGTATTAAGTGTTCATTCAGCTCTTTCAGGCTTGTACTGAACTCTTGGTTGTGGAAGATCCAGCAGACTACAAAATCTGGCGTACTTTACTTGGACTGTACAGTACTGCTTCACCACTGTGATCCAGGCTCTTTGAAATGCCGAAATATGCTCATATGCACTACAAGTCTGGATTTATGACCATTTCTAATGCTCGTCTCTATCATTTGATCGTTATTTGATAAATCACTGATGTTGTGATCACCTAAATCTAAATGAAATTCTGTTTGCAATCTGGTTTCGGCGCACAGTAACAGTACAATGTTAATTGCACCAAATAGCAATGAGTTCTGAATACAGCGCAATCTATAATGAGCCTAATAAGATGCAGGTTGTTGAGATGATACCGCAGCGTTTAGTGAATTCGCCCTTCAGCGTTCTTCCTGTCCTACCCTTAAATTCACAAGAACTTGATGCAACCAGTGTGAAAACTCTAAGGGATACTTTCCTAGAGGTTTGCAACAGTTTGCAAACACCAAATTTGCAAAGATATTACTTTCAAAGTGGCTTTTTTCTAGCTTATTTCTCCGTGGAGGTTCATAACTGCTGTTGATTAGCCCAATTACTGTGGTGTAATCAGCAATTTGATGATGTGGATGTTTCCAGTACACTGCAGATTCTTGCATAAAGTGCAGTTTGGGGCTGAGAGCAGAGCGGAGCTAAAACACTGATAGTCTGCAGTTTAGGAAATCTACAAGCTGAAGATAGAACTGCACAGACCACAGAATAGCAAGTTTCAAGAATAGCACACAAAACAGGTATATAAATAGTATCTAAACGTGTTTCACTCACATCCAGGTGCAAAACACAGTATTCATGGATGTGTTTATGCAGCACTTTAAGCCAATTTAATGATTCCAGTTCTGAATCCTCATAATGGTTTCCTATCAGTTCCTATCTGTATGGGATGACACTGGTATGTTTTTGATTCAATAAAGAGAAGAACTGGTTCAAAAAAATGTTTAATGTAAGAATCAAACAACACTGATTGCACGGTTGTTTTTGATGCACAAACAAGAACTGACTCAAAAGTCCTGAATCAACTTATTGCATAAGAATAGATAATTCGTTCTGGAATCAGACTACACTGGTCACTCTGTATGTTTCTGAACTGGCTCATAAAGGTTCTTTGCTTAGGAATCAAACAACAACAGTGCATCAAAAACACACAGAGGAATCAAAACAACCGACTCTTAAGAATTATTTGTTTTAGAATTAGACTACAATGGATGCTGTATGTTTTGAGCTGTAGATTCATTTGTGATGTTATGGTGAACTTCTCTATATTTTCATACAATATATGAATTCTGAGTATTTTCGTACAAAATGTTTTGCATTTTAGATTCAGTTGATGTTATCATGAATTCTGTGTATTTTCGTACAATGTTTTGCAATTTAGATTCAGTTGCGATGTTATTGTGAATTCTGAGTATTTTCGTACAATGTTTTGCACTTTAGATTCAGTTGCAATATTATTGTGAATTCTGAGTATTTTTGTAAAATGTTTTGCAATTTAGATTCAGTTGCGATTTTATCGTGAATTCTGAGTATTTTTCATACAATATGTTTTGCATCATGAATTCTGAGTATTTTCGAACAAAATGTTTTGCATTTTAGATTCAGTTGATGTTATCATGAATTCTGTGTATTTTCGTACAATGTTTTGCACTTTAGATTCAGTTGCGATGTTATTGTGAATTCTGAGTATTTTCATAAAATGTTTTGCAATTTAGATTCAGTTGCGATGTTATTGTGAATTCTGAGTATTTTTGTACAAAATGTTTTGCACTTTAGATTCAGTTGCGATGTTATTGTGAATTCTGAGTATTTTCATAAAATGTTTTGCAATTTAGATTCAGTTGCGATGTTATTGTGAATTCTGAATATTTTCGTACAATGTTTTGCAATTTAGATTCAGTTGCGATGTTGTGAATTCTGAGTATTTTCGTAAAATGTTTTGCAATTTAGATTCAGTTGCGATGTTATTGTGAATTCTGAGTATTTTCGTACAATGTTTTGCAATTTAGATTCAGTTGCGATGTTATTGTGAATTCTGAGTATTTTCGTACAATGTTTTGCACTTTAGATTCAGTTGCAATATTATTGTGAATTCTGAGTATTTTTGTAAAATGTTTTGCAATTTAGATTCAGTTGCGATTTTATCGTGAATTCTGAGTATTTTTCCTACAATGTGTTTTGCATCATTAATTCTGAGTATTTTCGTACAATGTTTTGCACTTTAGATTCAGTTGCAATGTTATTGTGAATTCTGTGTATTTTCGTACAATATGTTTTGCATTTTAGATTCAGTTGATGTTATCGTGAATTCTGAGTATTTTCGTACAAAATGTTTTGCATTTTGGATTCAGTTGATGTTATCGTGAATTCTGAGTATTTTCGTACAAAATGTTTTGCATTTTAGATTCAGTTGATGTTATCATGAATTCTGTGTATTTTCGTACAATATGTTTTGCACTTTAGATTCATTTGCGATGTTGTGAATTCTGAGTATTTTCGTAAAATGTTTTGCAATTTAGATTCAGTTGCAGTGTTATTGGGAATTCGGAGTATTTTCGTACAATGTTTTGCACTTTAGATTCAGTTGCGATGTTATTGTGAATTCTGAGTATTTTCGTACAATGTTTTGCACTTTAGATTCAGTTGCAATATTATTGTGAATTCTGTGTATTTTCGTACAATATGTTTTGCAATTTAGATTCAGTTGCAATGTTATCGTGAATTCTGAGTATTTTTCATACAATATGTTTTGCATCATTAATTCTGAGTATTTTCGTACAAAATGTTTTGCACTGTAGATTCAGTTGCGATGTTATTGTGAATTCTGAGTATTTTTGTACAAAATGTTTTGCAATTTAGATTCAGTTGCGATGTTATTGTGAATTCTGAGTATTTTTGTACAAAATGTTTTGCAATTTAGATTCAGTTGCAATGTTATCGTGAATTCTGAGTATTTTTCATACAATATGTTTTGCATCATTAATTCTGAGTATTTTCGTACAAAATGTTTTGCACTGTAGATTCAGTTGCGATGTTATTGTGAATTCTGAGTATTTTTGTACAAAATGTTTTGCAATTTAGATTCAGTTGCGATGTTATTGTGAATTCTGAGTATTTTTGTACAAAATGTTTTGCACTTTAGATTCAGTTGCGATGTTGTGAATTCTGAGTATTTTCGTAAAATGTTTTGCAATTTAGATTCAGTTGCGTGTTATTGTGAATTCGGAGTATTTTCGTACAATGTTTTGCACTTTAGATTCAGTTGCGTTGTTATTGTGAATTCTGAGTATTTTCGTACAATGTTTTGCACTTTAGATTCAGTTGCAATATCATTGTGAATTCTGTGTATTTTCGTACAATATGTTTTGCAATTTAGATTCAGTTGCAATGTTATCGTGAATTCTGAGTATTTTTCATACAATATGTTTTGCATCATTAATTCTGAGTATTTTCGTACAAAATGTTTTGCACTGTAGATTCAGTTGCGATGTTATTGTGAATTCTGAGTATTTTTGTACAAAATGTTTTGCAATTTAGATTCAGTTGCGATGTTATTGTGAATTCTGAGTATTTTGTACAAAATGTTTTGCAATTTAGATTCAGTTGCAATGTTATCGTGAATTCTGAGTATTTTTCATACAATATGTTTTGCATCATTAATTCTGAGTATTTTCGTACAAAATGTTTTGCACTGTAGATTCAGTTGCGATGTTATTGTGAATTCTGAGTATTTTTGTACAAAATGTTTTGCAATTTAGATTCAGTTGCGATGTTATTGTGAATTCTGAGTATTTTTGTACAAAATGTTTTGCACTTTAGATTCAGTTGCGATGTTGTGAATTCTGAGTATTTTCGTAAAATGTTTTGCAATTTAGATTCAGTTGCAGTGTTATTGGGAATTCGGAGTATTTTCGTACAATGTTTTGCACTTTAGATTCAGTTGCGATGTTATTGTGAATTCTGAGTATTTTCGTACAATGTTTTGCACTTTAGATTCAGTTGCAATATTATTGTGAATTCTGTGTATTTTCGTACAATATGTTTTGCAATTTAGATTCAGTTGCAATGTTATCGTGAATTCTGAGTATTTTTCATACAATATGTTTTGCATCATTAATTCTGAGTATTTTCGTACAAAATGTTTTGCACTGTAGATTCAGTTGCGATGTTATTGTGAATTCTGAGTATTTTTGTACAAAATGTTTTGCAATTTAGATTCAGTTGCGATGTTATTGTGAATTCTGAGTATTTTTGTACAAAATGTTTTGCAATTTAGATTCAGTTGCAATGTTATCGTGAATTCTGAGTATTTTTCATACAATATGTTTTGCATCATTAATTCTGAGTATTTTCGTACAAAATGTTTTGCACTGTAGATTCAGTTGCGATGTTATTGTGAATTCTGAGTATTTTTGTACAAAATGTTTTGCAATTTAGATTCAGTTGCGATGTTATTGTGAATTCTGAGTATTTTTGTACAAAATGTTTTGCACTTTAGATTCAGTTGCGATGTTGTGAATTCTGAGTATTTTCGTACAATGTTTTGCACTTTAGATTCAGTTGCGTTGTTATTGTGAATTCTGAGTATTTTCGTACAATGTTTTGCACTTTAGATTCAGTTGCAATATCATTGTGAATTCTGTGTATTTTCGTACAATATGTTTTGCAATTTAGATTCAGTTGCAATGTTATCGTGAATTCTGAGTATTTTTCATACAATATGTTTTGCATCATTAATTCTGAGTATTTTCGTACAAAATGTTTTGCACTGTAGATTCAGTTGCGATGTTATTGTGAATTCTGAGTATTTTTGTACAAAATGTTTTGCAATTTAGATTCAGTTGCGATGTTATTGTGAATTCTGAGTATTTTTGTACAAAATGTTTTGCAATTTAGATTCAGTTGCAATGTTATCGTGAATTCTGAGTATTTTTCATACAATATGTTTTGCATCATTAATTCTGAGTATTTTCGTACAAAATGTTTTGCACTGTAGATTCAGTTGCGATGTTATTGTGAATTCTGAGTATTTTTGTACAAAATGTTTTGCAATTTAGATTCAGTTGCGATGTTATTGTGAATTCTGAGTATTTTTGTACAAAATGTTTTGCACTTTAGATTCAGTTGCGATGTTGTGAATTCTGAGTATTTTCGTAAAATGTTTTGCAATTTAGATTCAGTTGCAGTGTTATTGGGAATTCGGAGTATTTTCGTACAATGTTTTGCACTTTAGATTCAGTTGCGATGTTATTGTGAATTCTGAGTATTTTCGTACAATGTTTTGCACTTTAGATTCAGTTGCAATATTATTGTGAATTCTGTGTATTTTCGTACAATATGTTTTGCAATTTAGATTCAGTTGCAATGTTATCGTGAATTCTGAGTATTTTTCATACAATATGTTTTGCATCATTAATTCTGAGTATTTTCGTACAAAATGTTTTGCACTGTAGATTCAGTTGCGATGTTATTGTGAATTCTGAGTATTTTTGTACAAAATGTTTTGCAATTTAGATTCAGTTGCGATGTTATTGTGAATTCTGAGTATTTTTGTACAAAATGTTTTGCAATTTAGATTCAGTTGCAATGTTATCGTGAATTCTGAGTATTTTTCATACAATATGTTTTGCATCATTAATTCTGAGTATTTTCGTACAAAATGTTTTGCACTGTAGATTCAGTTGCGATGTTATTGTGAATTCTGAGTATTTTTGTACAAAATGTTTTGCAATTTAGATTCAGTTGCGATGTTATTGTGAATTCTGAGCATTTTTGTACAAAATGTTTTGCACTTTAGATTCAGTTGCGATGTTGTGAATTCTGAGTATTTTCGTAAAATGTTTTGCAATTTAGATTCAGTTGCAGTGTTATTGTGAATTCGGAGTATTTTCGTACAATGTTTTGCACTTTAGATTCAGTTGCGATGTTATTGTGAATTCTGAGTATTTTCGTACAATGTTTTGCACTTTAGATTCAGTTGCAATATTATTGTGAATTCTGTGTATTTTCGTACAATATGTTTTGCAATTTAGATTCAGTTGCAATGTTATCGTGAATTCTGAGTATTTTTCATACAATATGTTTTGCATCATTAATTCTGAGTATTTTCGTACAAAATGTTTTGCACTGTAGATTCAGTTGCGATGTTATTGTGAATTCTGAGTATTTTTGTACAAAATGTTTTGCAATTTAGATTCAGTTGCGATGTTATTGTGAATTCTGAGTATTTTTGTACAAAATGTTTTGCAATTTAGATTCAGTTGCAATGTTATCGTGAATTCTGAGTATTTTTCATACAATATGTTTTGCATCATTAATTCTGAGTATTTTCGTACAAAATGTTTTTTTGCACTGTAGATTCAGTTGCGATGTTATTGTGAATTCTGAGTATTTTTGTACAAAATGTTTTGCAATTTAGATTCAGTTGCGATGTTATTGTGAATTCTGAGTATTTTTGTACAAAATGTTTTGCAATTTAGATTCAGTTGCAATGTTATCGTGAATTCTGAGTATTTTTCATACAATATGTTTTGCATTATTAATTCTGAGTATTTTCGTACAAAATGTTTTGCACTGTAGATTCAGTTGCGATGTTATCGTGAATTCTGTGAATTTTCGTACAATATGTTTTGAATTCAAATACACTGAATTCAAAATAAGTGTATTTCGGCCAAATTTTTTTGAATTTTAGATTCAGTTGCGATGTTACAGTAAATTGAGTATTTCATACAATGTTTTGTCCACATTAGAGGAAAGATGCACCATTACATAACAGAATGTCCTTTGGATATGGTATTTAAAAAAATTTTTTGCTTTCTACTAGCCATACTAATCATGTGACTTGCTGATGTCACCACAAGAACAAGCACAGTCCCAAACCATTCACCACATCAACATACAGGGAAAATGTCCATTTCATGATTTTTAAGACACCTCAATAAACAGTCACTGGTAAAACATCTACTGCTATGAAATAATGATTTATGTGTTGCTTGCAAAAAAAAAATATGTGGCTACTTTTGAATGGACCGTCAACCTTGACCCTTAACATTACTGTACCTTCTGACAAAAACCCTCATCTGCTGCTGTTGCTTGCTTACAGTAAGACAATTTCCATCCAGATGCTGCACATTCAGGAAACATGCAGCCCTCTTTCCAAGCTTCTTGCTCTATGACCTCATTTCCTGTCTTGTGTTAAAACATATGCCCTCAGGTGAACTGACCTCACTCATATCTCTTCACTGAGTCAATACAGGGTGACAGTCACACCAGTGCACTGACCACTTTTCATCTCAGCATAAGAGAGTTGGCGTAGGAGGCTGGCATGAAAACACAGATGTTTTTTTCACAGTCTCGGCTACAGGAAAGAATATCTTCCCTCCTCCGTATCTGAGATTGTGCCATGGTTGTGTATTGATTAAGACTGATGTGACGCTTCACCTAATCTAATGCCATAATGGGGACCTGGAGGTGGCAATCATACCCTGAATGCCAAACAAATCAGGCCAATTCACACACACATGCACATGCTGTTTTTAAAACATATATTTATAGGGTTTGATTTTCTTCTGAGACAAATCAAATTTATTTCTGACTGAAACTGCTTTTTTTTCAAGTAATTTACACTGTGAGAAAGTATATATTTTATTGCATTATTTATTGATTCATATCATTCAAGTATGAAGCAATTGCATTCAGGGCACCTTATTAGTAAAGCCATTATTTCTTGAATTGAAAAATATATACATTTAAACACATACACATCTGCATTCATGGTTCATTCTACTAACTGATTGCTTTGTTTTTAAAGCAACATGTATTTACAGGTTTTATTTTTTCTTGAGGCAATTCGTAAATTTATTTCCTGAGTGAAATTGCAATTTTCAGCTAATTTATTCTGTGAGAAATCAGTTATTTTTATTGCATTATTTATTTATTCAGATCATTCAAGTCTGAAGCAATTGCTTCAAGGCACCTTATTAGTAAAGCCATTACTTCTTGAATAGGAAAAATCTAATAGCCTAAAATGAATCTATGCAATTGAAAAAAAAAATGATAAGACACTACAAAGTAGGTAGCTTCTAAATATTTAAATCACAGTGGTAAACAAAGAAAAACAAATAAGTAAATCCAAACAGTGTCCCACATTTCCAAACCTTTTTAAAGCATCAAATGTCTTCACTTAAAGCAATTTGTTTCCTTTCTATTGAACGCAAACCTTTCAACGTGACCTCTGTCTGAACTACTATGATCTCAGGTGCGTAGAGGTCAGAGTGTTTCAAGTCTTATGTCTGCATTACAAGTTAGATGAATGAGGCAGGCATTCCCTCTGCCCCAACGCAGTCTGCCACAATGGTGACCAATAAAGTCATTATATGAACTGGATTGTGATGTCTCCTTTATTCTTACCCTTCATGTAATATGCATGAATATATTTCACACTTCTGAGTGGATGAGATACTAAAATATACATGTAGACCGTGTGACTGTCTGAATTATTCTTAACTTCCCATTTACCTGACTGTGATAAATTGCTCCATGGCTGAGCTCAATTGCTGTTTGGACAACTGTTTAAGTGATACGGAATCCATCTTAACTTCAGCTATTTTTTTTATTTGTGAAGACTAATTTTAGACTTCATGTTATATGAAACACTGCAGAATCTTAAAGGGTTAGTTCACCCAAAAATGAAAATTCTGTCATTAATTGCTCACCCTCATGTTGTTCAACACCCATAAGACTTCTGTTCATTTTCAGAAAAAATCTTTTTGATGAAATCTGAGAGATGTCTGTACCTCTATTGACACGCAACTGGCACTTTGATGCTTCAAAAAGTTAATTAAGAGATTGTAAAATTGAATGGTTTAGTCCAGATATTCTAAAGAGACACAATCCCTTTTATTTAATTTAGGTTTTTATTCACATATAAACATTCATCACACATCAGTTGTTGTAAATGGAAGCTCAAGCATGTTTGTTTGATGAGGTTCATTCACGTGTGTTACGCAGCACGTTTGAGCTTCTGCGAGAGGTTTGTTCTCACGCATCAAGCAGGTTCAGTTGAGCTTCTGTTTATGTTCAATGTTTATATGTTAATAAAAGACTAAATTAAATCTGTTCATCATATAAAGCGATTGTGTCTCTTCAAAAGATTTGGACTAAACCACTCAATTCATATGGATTAGTTTTACGATCTCTTTATGAACTTTTTGAAGTGTCAAAGTGGTAGTGGCTTGGCTGTCAGAAAACTCTTAGATTTAATCATAAAGATCTTAATTTGCGTTCCGAAAATGAACTAAAGTCTTACGGTCGTTTAAAACGACGCGAGGGTGAGTAATTAATGACAGAATATTAATTTTTGGGTGAACTAACCCTTTATAGAGGCCATATTCTATACTTTTGTAGCAGTTTAAGTCCATTTAAAATATTAGTCAGAATTTCTTTGACCAAAAACAGTCACAATTTAGAGTTATTTGACAATTTTCCACTCTCCCTCTTAGATATTAGCAAAATTGGTCCCACTTTATATTAGGTGGCCTTAACTACCATGTACTTACATAAAAAAATAAGTACGATGTACTTATTGGGTTCATATTGAATTGCAAAACACTTTTGCTGCTATTGAGGAGGGATATGGGTAAGGTTAGGGAAAGCTTTGGTGGTATGGGTAGGTTTAAGGGTAGGGGTAAGGTGTAAGGGATGGGTCAACAGTGTAATTATAAATGTAATTACAGAAATTAATTACAGATGTAATTACATGCAGGTGTTTTTTAAAATATAAGTACAATGTAAAAACATGTATGTACACAATAAGTGCATTGTATCAAATGATTAATTTAAATGTAAGTACATAGTAGTTAAGGCCACTTAATATAAAGTGGGGCCGCAAAAATTTGGTGAAATTTCATGAGTATGCAATGTATAAAGCACAGTTCACACAAAAGTCACTTTCAAACTAAGCAGCTTTCTGTTTGTGTGACAAATGTGTGACCAATGCTAAACTGATGCAAAATCTGTTTGGGTAAATCTTTCGCCCTCACACGAAAATCCTGATCACATCGATTCCTATTGAAATTACAAACAACATTATTGTAAGTTGTTTGTGCTACTGTACCTTTAAGACTATGCAAAATAACTTTATTATGTTTGGATAAAATTTTCACTTTTGAAAGCAATAATAAATTATTCTAATGTATAAACAGTGGTTTCAAACTTTAAGTTACCAAAAAGTTAGCTAGAATGCGCTAAATAGATGCAAAAAGAAGTCACTCTCACCAGAGGAGGTTAGCATAAGGCTACATCGGAAAAACATTAGCAATAGCATTATCAGTTCATCATAAACATTTAGCTACACTTCACAAATATACCTAAAAAATGTTTATCATTTTATTTAAATGTCTTTAAGACATTTAATACATTATCTAACTATTAGCTTAGCTAACCAGGCGTTAGCTAATAGTGCTGGCTGCGTAAAGATGATTGGGTTGTGCAAAACAAACCGCATCCTGACAGAAATTTCTTTAAAAAGTCAATGCGTAATCTACATGATACATCTACTTAACTTTCTCTTACTAAGCTAATTTTTAGCCTTGAGCTACAGTAAATCCAAGGCAGAAGCAAACACAATGACTTCCCCAATTACATCCTGTTTTGAGATCAGACACATATCGCTTTCAAATGTCCAGTCTCTGCAGATCAATGAGAGGAAGGAGCAGAGGAAAGAGAAAAGACTCTACGACGGAATTTCAGGGTAGGTAATCCAATAACATATTTTCTACGTTGTTGGGGACACTCTAAAATTTCAAAAACAGCAAAAAGAAAAACAAGCATGTACTGCCTCAGCTTAAATTGATCCATGAATGCTTGTGACTGTACAAAGAAACAAATGAAAGAAAAATCCACAATCAATATCTGACTTAAATGATTGATGCACAAGGTGAAGAACAATGCAGTAGCCAATCAACAAGATCAATACAGATAAAGCCAGACATCTCACTTCTTCTGAAGTCCATGCCGAGCTTCAACTCTGATGATTACACTGATGCATCTGATAGACACAAACTACCAATCAGATTAACAATAAACTCCATAAATAGTGAAAACAAGGTTTTCAATCGCATCCCAAATCACATCTTCCCTCTCCAACCATTTCTGTGGTTCTGTTTTCATAATCTCTACTGCAGATGAATTCATGGTGTGTCTAATCTTTTCTGCAGTTGAAAAGGTGAATGCTTTCTTCAGATAAACATGACACCCATTATTTGATCCAATTACAAGCCAGCTATATTTAGTATCTGTAACAGACACTCAATTATTAATGAGACATGAAACATAAGATAACCCAGTGGCAGTATTTTTGAGACTCAAAGGGAGAGAATTTTTGCACAGAATAAACACCAGATAGCAGCAAATTAATCTGTTTAGGACAATCCGGAAAAATATATAATCTACAGATCCAGTGATTCAATGCTATTGGAGATGCTTCTGAAAAGTCTGACAAATTTCTGTTTATTCATAATCATTAGTGGTCCCTCTTTACTGCTCAAGAGACTCAAGTGATTATTGATTAGCCCTCAAAACAGATTCTATTACAGGCTACTACATCCACTAAAATTCAGGACAGTGCTGACAAAAAGTCTGTGCAATGAATCCCTCTGAGCACGCATTTGAATCACTCTATGAGATTGAAAAAATTAATATTTCCTTATTTCATGTTTATAGCAGTGGCTCGTGAACAGCAGGGCAAAAACAATGCTGAATGCAACTAGCCATATAGTGGGAAATGTAAATACACTTATGATCTTTTATAAAAGGATGTGAAAAAGCTTGGATACACTGATTTTAAAAATTCTGGACAATACAGATGAGCTTCTAATTATTTTCGATAACCAATAAAAGGCTGATATTAAAATTCTATGCTTTTTTGTCTAAATTAATTCAAAATAAAAAACACTAAAAAAGTTTTTAGATTTGCTAAAGATTAGATTCGACAGTATTACTTAATTATTAAAGATTAACTTTAAAGGAGTGTTAGGAGTATTAATATCAATTAAATATGCAATATCAGCTGATACTGATCATTTAAAAATAAAATTTGTAATATCGTCCAATTACCGATTGACAGGTTGACTGATAGTGTATTTGGCCGATATTAATAACTACTGAAGTGGGAAAATCCAAAAAAATGATCAATCGGCCAATGATATGAAGGAAAAAGTTGTTGCCAGCTGATTTTTCCCAAAAGAAACTCTATAGTAGCAAAGCTGTATAGTTCTTTTTTTGGGAATTATTTGGGGATTATTCAGTAAAACCGATATATCGCACTGTAAACCCTAACACTCATAATAATTAATTGGTTTAAGTAGGACAAACTTAAATTAAACAAATTAGTTTAGTCAAAGTAACTTTTATGAGTATTTAGCACTTTCTTTTTCTTTTAAGTTCACAGAACTGATATATTTTATGTTTCAGTCAAGTTTTATGAACTTATTTCTTTTAATGTAGATTAACTTAAGTTTACCTGAAACTGGGCTGGCATTTCTATTTCCCAGCATGCTTTGTCCAAGGCACTCAAAAGGGAGAGTAAATGCTAAAATTAAGCCCTATTTTTGTTTTTGTGCAAGATTAATGTTAAGTGGGGGGTTTAGTAGTGATTAATGTTTTGTTATGCTAATTTAGAAGAGTTTCTGTTAATATGGGTATTTGGAAAGTTACCATCGGTGACAAGTGGGGCATGCGGCTTGGTTTGAGAGCAAGAATGTTAAATGCTTTATATATCTGTATTTAATTTAGCAAATTAGCAAGTTAGCATTTTCAGAATTAGCTTGTTATAGCTAACTAAGTTTACACTAATAAAAATGTTCATATTGAGGTTACTTGAAAATTTTAAGTTAAATGTATGAATTAGTGTACTCATACATTTCAAGTTTTATGAGTACAAAATAAAAATCTGTCAGTTCTGCTAACTTAAACTTTGAATTTCTGACTGATTGCCTCATATTTTTGAGTTTTGCCAACTTATTCAGGCTTACAGTATAGTAAACTGAAAAAAATGGTGCAGGTTTTATATTTTGAAACAATTTTCCCTCAGAACTTGCTAGTAAATTTCACAATTAATTATGAAGAAATTACATTTCTTGTCAAATGTATTGGTGTATCCCTAAACACTTCCTATGTCTTTTGTTGTTGATGTCAAAAGTTGTGCATCCAATCCAACTTTGGCGCAAATTCTTCCCTCAAATCTTTGAAACTATACCGTATTACGCAAAAACTAACATGGACAGGTTGCATGAGATGTCCTCATCCTTGAAAACCATGACCAAAGCTTTGCAAAGTTCAAGAAAATACACCCTAAACTACATTAAACACAGTTTGCGTCTGGTTCTGTGGGTCCAGAAGCAAAGCCACCAACCAATAGTGTAGCAACAACAGAAATTACCTTAAACAGGCGTAGGATGTTGGCCACCATGATGGAGACAGAACTAGCTGCGGCGCCTATCACGCCAATGATCTTGTCCGGCTTGGCAAAGATTGGCTGCTCGCCACTAGCGCATCTCACATCGGTAGAATCTCGCTCGATGAGCGCCTGCACAAAGGTAAGCGACTGTTCCAGGGCGTAGGTGTCACGCGAACAGGTGTCCAATATGCGCGCCCCCAGGGTCACGTTGGGCAGCAGGTCAGGGTCTTTGTTGATGAGGTCGATAGCGAAGAGCATGGCCTCTAACCGATGAATACCCTTCTCTTTCTTCAGTTCCCCGCAAGGGGCGCCACGTTCGCCCCTGGCGTGCACCGGGAAGAGACCCCCCAAGATGATGTCACCATCCAGTCGTATAGAGTGGGCATATTCGGGTGCAGGGGGCGTTAGTGAATCCATACGCTGGCTGACGGATCTTGTCATCCCCGTCAGAAGAAGAAGACAGCCATACCATTCAAAGGCACTCAACATGGCGACATAAAGTGGATCCAGATGCACAAGCAGCAGTGGGGATGCAGTTACAAAGGTGGGAAGCCAGCAGGGACGGAGCGCAATAACCGATGGGGGTCATCAGTGCCCCTCACCGGAGCAACTGCGTACCAGATAATGGAATCCGACGACAAGTAGACCATTGGATTCGCCTGCAAGTTTTGAGGGGCAAACGAAGAAGGGTGCCTCACGAATTAGATGATGGAATATGAGGCAATCACATAGTTGCTAGCTCCTCAATTACAGAGGTCACAGACCATTAGAAGCCTGTGTGAGAGGGAACAGCAGAGGAATATGCCTTCATCAGCAAAGATTGGGCACATTATTTATCAGAACACACATATGCACTGCACAGCAAGGAGGCTCTAAGTGTGAAAAATGGAGACCGATCAGTGCATTTGTGTATTTGCTAAACACATCTGATCTGACAGTCGACTTTTAAAATATGGATATGTTTATGCATAAATATGCAGACATAATTAGCCTGTCTTACACTTTAGTTTTTAATATCTTTATACAACAAGTGAGCCAGTGTGCTTTACTAATGCTGGCTGGAATCGATCCCAATAGAGCAGTAGAAGACGCAATAAGGCATAAGTTTATGATTCCTTCAGTCAAATAAAACTCTTAAAAGGACAGTTCACCAACAAAACATTATTTACTGACCCTCATGTCATTACAAACCCATTTATTTCTTTTATAGACCACAAATGGAGATGGCTAGAGACTGACAGTCTTAGTCAGCTGTTATTTTCAATGCATATTTTATTCCATATCATGAATGTGATTCTTTTTGTGCTCCATAGGGAAAAAAGTCATACAGGTTTGAGGTAAATGAGGAGAATTTCTCTTTTCTCTCTCTTTTTTTTGTGAACTGTCCCTTTAAGTAGCCTACATCTACTGTATAATGTATGGATAAAACATTCAACCCTATCAAGTATAATTTTAATTCGTATTAATAGTTAATAGATGTGAACGAATACGGTCAACACTGTTGCATTAGAACTCATTAAAAAGGCATTATGGTAGATATGACGGTCAGTGTCCCTCTTTAGGAATGAAGAAAGCTTTGCACATACTGTTGGTATTGTATGAAACTTTAAAACTGGCAGAAAAACAGTCTGTTTTTCTCATTTCTAATAACTGCTATAGAATAAATATAATCAGCATCAGCGTCACCACGAAACATTTCATCACATTATAGTTGCACCAAAATAGCACCGCAACAATTAAACACATTGAAAATAGCATATTACAGAACAGCACAACTCACTCTGTTGCTTTCGTAGATATAAAGAAATAACATTTTGAATACATTCATACCTGCAGGTGCCTGAGCTGTGGTCGCGCGCTGATTGCTGCTGCTTTGATGCTGCTGGGAGGGACAGCGCGCGAGAGGCACGAGCGCATCATTTCTCGCGCAAATACTCCCACTCCGTTATGATTGGTCTGACAATTTGGACGCTATCTTTGCCCCAAGCCACATCAAGGCAAACTGGAGTCAATCAATTGCGAATGAAGCATTAGAAGTTTAAAATATAAAGAAAGTAAGAAAAAGATGGGAAAGATTTAGAAACGCCTTAAACACTGTGATATTTAAGTAACGCGCATCGAGAAGGTGCGCGCAATGTTAACCTATATGAAAGTGGTAGTCAGTGGTAAATTTTTTTTTTTTTTGCTGTTTAAGACTGATCAATGCAAAACTGTAGAAATAGCAGGTCAGTGTGGCTTGACAGCTGGTTTGAAGATATCAAGCTGTTCGATAGTCAATGCTGTGAATTATGTTATTGCTCCATCTAGTGTGAACACTGTGGACTTACACGGAGAATTCCTGTTATGCAGTACCTCTACAGTGTTGGTATTGTTAAAACTGAAAGTATTACAAATTGTTTTGAAATAAAATTAAAAACTTACACTTTTAGAGATGTTACCTGACAACTAACTGAAATAAAAAAATAATTAAGCTTTAGAAATAGGATATTAACAGTTGGGAAGAAGGCTTTGAGAATATACACACTTGTTCAATTAATGTAAGGCATAATTGAATTCAGTTTAAAACCTTGTATAGAATATGTTTATCTAAGGTAAAACTACACAGCAGCATTTTTCCGGTTTCTCCACTCTGCAATCGATGTAAAGTAACAAAGGGATCTTTGACTCATACACTATGGTTGTGCCCTAAATTACAGGAATATTGGGGAAGCATGTTTGATTGTTTTTCTAAAGCATTTAAAAAGAATCTCAAACCATGTCCACTTTTAGCTATTCTTGGGATATCTACTAATCTAGAGATGTCTGATATACAGTTTCAAGAAAAAGTTTGTGAACCACTTGCAGAATCTGTGAAAATGTTAATAATTTTAACAAAATAAGGGAGATAATACAAAATGCATGTTATTTTTTATTTAGCACTTTCCTGAGTGAGATGTTTTCCATAAAAGATGTTTACATATAATCCATAAGACAAAAAAAAAAAGCTGAATTTATTAAAATGACCCAGTTCAAAAGTTTGTGAACCATTGATTCTCAATACTGTGTGTGGTTACCCTAAAAACATCTACGACTGTTTTTTTTGTTTTGTGATGGTTGTTCATGAGTCTCTTGTTTGTTTTGAGCAGTTAAACTGAGCTCTGTTCTTCAGAAAAATCCTCCAGGTCCCAAAACTTCTTCAGTTTTCAAGCATCTTTTGCATATTTGAATCCTTTCCAGCAGTGACTGAATGATTTTGAGATCCGTCTTTTCACACTGAGGACAATTGAGGGACTCAAACTCAACTATTAAAAAAGGTTCAAACATTCACTGATGCTCCAGAAGGAAACACAAAGCATTAATAGTCGGGGGTGAAAACTTTTGGAATTTGAAGATCAAGGTAAATTGTATTTAATTTGTTTTCCGGGAAACATGCAAGTATCTTCTGTTGCTTCTGAAGGGCAGTACTAAATGAAAAAAAAAAATTATATTCAAGCAAAATAAGAAAAATTTGGACCTCTTCATCCTGTGCAAAAGTTTTCATCCCCCGATTCTTAATGCAGCATGTTTCCTTCTGGAGCATCAGTGAATGTTTGAACCTTTTTTAATAGTTGTGTTTGAGTTAGAGGTCTTCACGGGTCCAAAAATTCATACCCGAACCCGAAGAGACCCGTAAATGTGCTACACGGAACCGACCCGGCCCGACTATTATTTTGAAAGTTGGACCCGAACCCGTGCAGAACCGAGAAATGCCATAAATGTACTACCCGGACCCGTCTAAGATGGACCCGAACCCGACCGGACCCGTCTGGACCCGATCGGCACATCTATTCCACAGCAAATTGCTATTAATAAGTCAATAAACAAGTTGCGAAAATAAAACGTGTTGTCTTACCTAATATTAGTAGGCTATAGCTTTCTCCTTTGTACCTGACTGTGATGCACTTGCCAAGAAAGTTCATCCGTTATTCCTCTCTTGCCGATTGAAATGCTTAATCCACTCATTATTCCAGCTTTAAAAGTTCACTTGCTGTCACGATGACAAATGCGACTTTGCAGTTTTGCATTATTTCGTTGTATCTCGAGACTCGAGTCAACGCACATAATAAAATAACTTTGACTGTTTGCCCTTTTGAACTATAATAACGATTGCTTGTTCAGTGACATGGCCGCTGACGTTAGCATTACTTATTTGCGGTCATTTCTGTGCTTTCTGAACCGAGTCTGACCAAAACTTTAGATATAACAAGACGGCATAATGTTATTATAAAAACAGGAGAAAGAAAGTGCGCTCGCATGAGACATGCGCGTTAGCTGGAGCAACCTGAAACAAGCTTTAAGCGTCACAGAAAACATTCGTGTGATAGTTCATGTTTTGTTAATGATTTGAAATAGGCTATGTTATTTAAATGCGAATGTGCAAGACTACAAGCAGTTCTTGAGATTTGAAGTTTGTTTGCATTACTGTTGCACACGATAGGAATAATAAAACTCGATGATCGCCGTTCGCTTGCATTAACTCCGCCCGCTCTGCTTCTGATGGCTGGGGTCACTCGTGTTTTTTCACCTTATTTCCCGGCTCATACTTTTCAAGTTACAAAACACGCACAGCGCTGACTGACTCCCAACACGGCCGGGTGATCTCCGAATCAAATCGGCTCGGGTATACACACAATGTTAATCAGACCCGGGAACCGAAGTAATAGATTAGGACCCGACCCGGACCCGGCTGACCATTTAAAATATAGTCCCGAACCCGTACAGGTCCCGGGTCGGGTCCCGGGTCCTCGGGTCTCGGGTCTTCTTTGTAGACCTCTAGTTTGAGTCCCTTAGTTGTCCTCAGTGTGATAAAATGGATCTCAAAATCATTCAGTCACTGCTGTAAAGGGTTCAAATATGCAAAAGATGCTGGAAAACTGAAGAAGTTTTGGGACCTTTTCTGAAGAACAGAGCTCAGTTTAACTGCTCAGAATAAACAAGGGACTCATGAAGAATCACCACAAAACAAAAAAATCATCAGGTAACCACACACAGTATTGAGAATCAATGGTTCACATACTTATGAATGGGGTTATTTTAGTAAATTCAGCTATTGTTTTGTTTTATGGATTAGATGTAAACATCTTTTATGTAAAATATCTTACTCAGGACAGTACTAAATAAAAAATAACATGCATTTTGTATGATGATCTCTCTTATTTAGTTAAAATTTTGCACATTTTCATAGATTGTGCAAGTGGTTCACACACTTATTCTTGCAACTGTACGTGAAAGACAAGCTCTTTTATTTGTATGATAATTGCTGAGAGGCTGATTTTACGAATGTGGAAAACTGATTCTGTGCCTAAGTTTGATATGTGGGGTAGAGATCTTGCAAACATGCTTGCATTGGAGAGATTGAGACATTAACAATGATAAATCTGAGGTATTTAATAAAATTTGGGGACAAATTTTAGAACATCTTAAGGTAAATGATGTAGTGCATTCATAGCCGACCCGTTAATGCTAAAGTTATTCGTAATGGAGTGTAATCTCTTTGCATTTATTAATAATGTGTTTAATGTAGTGCCTAAATTTTTATTAGACAGTTGACAATAGTCAGGATAATGCACTTTATCTCTCTTTTTGTATTGTACACATTGTTACCATTGTCATCCTTATGAGTAATAAGGGTAGTATATTTTATTTAAATATATATTAATAGGACTAAGTGATTCTACAACATTTACAAATTTGTATCCATATATATTATATTACCTGTCTTTGTATAAAAGCGTCCCTCAAATGATAGACGATACTGAACACTGCATCTTCAACTTAAATTTCTAAAATTATTTCTAATATATCATTTTAAAAATAGTATACTAGTGTCACAATCCAAAATACCCGTTAGGCCTTTTGTGCCAGTTATAGTGCGACATTATAAAGTGACAGTGGCGTTCTTTAAAATATAGGCTAGTAGTCAACGTTTGAAGTGGATCAAAAAAGTTCATCAAAGTTGTCTTAAGAACTAAGTTTTCCTAAGAAGGTTTTAGGACAACTTTGAGGAAAGGTTTTGATCCACTTCAAATGACTACTGTATACAAACATCATAATAATTGAACCTTCCCCTGAAAAATATTCACTGGAGTGAAAAATATGACCTCGGTCTCCTATGATGGGGGCATGAAAATACACTGCGCATAGTAGGAATTAATCACACTTTAACAGAAAGTGAGTTATGACAGCAATAAAGGGCAATAATTCCTTTCCAGAAGTAGCCTAGGCCTGTTCAAAGTTTAATTTTATTTTTATTTATTTTTTGTTGTTTTCCTGGTCTCATATGGGCTATTTACACATGACCATATTGTGTCTCGGCAAAAGACCTACCTTGCAAATACTGTGTAAGTTCGCTTTACAGTTCGCTTCCGTGATTATGCTAATGTCGGGCGTAGAAATGGTTGTTTGAGTTCGAGGTCCCATCCATTGGGCTCACAAACATGCTGATAGGCTATTCCATTTGGGAGGAGTAACGTGTACGTAGACTTCTGTACTGAGTGACTTCTTATTTTAAATCTCACACCACCTGAAGTAATTTCTCCAGTTTGCTTACATTTTTAATGAGTATTTGACTAATTATTCATTTTCAAGTCACTTATTGTGTTTTTTGAATGACATATTCAGTTAGTGGCTTGGTGTGCGTGTGTGTATAACGTTATATATCTTTCTTCTTTCTCTATATTGCTTATACAACCGTCTAAGTCATAGGGCTAAAGCTTATCCCAATCACAATCACACAGAAAATGTTTGACTATTCACCTAACCTGCATGTCTTTGGATGATATATAAAAAAGTCGACAAACAATGTGTTTATTACCTTTATTTGAACAAAAAAATCCTACTGCAAGCAAGGATATACCAGGATTTTGTAAATAAAAAGGAGTGTGCATCAGAAAGGAACTATGGCATTTGGAAAAAGCCCTATTATACACAAACAAACGGTTCAAAGCATTCTGCATGCACCCCAACTAAAAGGAATTGTACTTGCAATTTACTTGCTCAAAAGCTTCATTATACCTATTTATACTTGAAAGCAACAATGAGAGCCATCTACTAAAACTTGAAAATTGTTTTCTCCTTAGCTTCAGTTATTAGTAGGCTACCAAACTAAAATACAGTAGTATTCTATTTCGTTTTAGTCACAGTTGCAACCTTTTGTTAAAGACGAACACAAAGTTTAAGCGGTTAAAAATATCTGGGCTCTCAATTAAGACATCCTGAGCAGCTTAATATGTAGGCTTCGACTTTAAAGGGTAGAAGAAATATAAGTACATTTCTAACATTTCTAACAAATTAGCAGCATTTCAATCCATAGTTGATTAGAGAGGTGAACACATGGCAGGAAAATATGAAGCGGTTACATTAACTTATCTACTTATGAATATTTAACATTAGTTAGACATGCTGTTCATATACAGATCAACCTCCTATGTATTTTACACTGAGTCCATTGTCCGTTTATGAAACATTCTGTGTATTTTTAAACTGTCGGAGAGAATACAAAATATAGTGGTATAATCCATTAACAAATTAATCGAAATTCATTTTTAGAGTTGTTTACTTTAAACATTTTGCCAAAACTAGTAATCAGTCAAAACTCATTCAAAATCAAATGAAGATTGGACACTATTTCTTTTACTACAGCGCCCTCCAGGGTAAAAAGCTGGAACAATATTTTTGGTGCACTTCTTTCTTGACTCATTCAACCCCTTTATGCAAAGGTTATCCTTTTTTTTCTCTACCCATAAGTCTGTCCATATTCCTTCCTCTTCTTTCGCATGGAGATAAACCCATCCATGGAATCCAGTGCAAATGTGCTACGTATTCTGAGAAAAAAAAAGTCTAAATGGAGAGAAAGGAAAAAGTGAGAGAATCAAATGTCAATCCTCAAATAAATATGTAACAACATACCTATTAAAAGTTAATAATAGGAATTATTTAAAAGGGATAAATGTGTGAACCTTCTATCTTTAAGAATGAAGGTTCTCGCTTTGCTTCTACATTCTGTCCTTTATAGAGATTATAGGTTTGCAACAATAAGAGTTTGAGCAAATATTAATTTCCATTTGTAGGTGAACTATCACTTTAAGGGAATGGACATTTACAAAAACTTCGAGCATCACTATTCTGTCGGCAATAATTCCCCGGAAGTTTAAAAGGTCAGATCAAAATGTGTAAAAGTTCAACACATCTACATATCTATTACAGAGAGCAGACGATGGGGAATCCCTCTCAGATACTATCTGCACCCATGCATTCAAATTAGAGAGTAATTCCTATTACAGTGACCTTAGAGGATTTGTCTGAGCACGTGATGAGGGGAAAAATAAGCACTGTGGCTTGGATAACAACAAAAATTGAAATCAAATGTGCCCAATTTAGATCTCTTGAAACCAATTAAAAGTTTAAGAAATGAAACTCAAAGTAGATCTCAGTGCTGCTCGCCCATGAAAAACTTGACGTCACAATGCTAGGGTGGTTCCGGGTGGCTTCTTACTGGCTTAAATTAGTCTTAATATTTTGGTTTAAAGCAGACTTCCTCAAAGGTAGCCCTATAGGGGGTACATGTACTGCAGAGTTTAGCTCAAACCATAATCAAAGATAAGGACAAGCTAATCAAGGTCTTCAGAAATTTACAGGTAGGAGAGTTTGATCAGGGTTTGAGCTAAACTCTGCCAGGCAGATTTGAAGAACCCTGTTTTAAAGCAAACCCCTAATCCTAAATATGAGGAACTTGCCTTAGAAAGCACCTCTAATTAAGACAAGAACTGACATCCTATGCAGTCTTGGAAACACAAAATCTTGTGAAATGGTCGAATGTTTTACTCTGTTCAGCATCTTATCCATAATAGGCTGGAGGAATGCTGCAAGCATATTAAGGCATGGAAGCTCACATCAGTTTGAAACCTTGCATCCAATTATAAGGGATTGTACCTTCATAGACATAGCCTAGGAAAGTCTTTCATCTTATTCAACAGTCTAAGATCACTATTTTTGGAACACTAAGTAGTGCTTTCTTAGGAGTGCCTAAGATGGCTGGAAAAAATATTATACAGTGTTATTTACAACCTATGATACTCTGTAACTTGTTACTGGCAGCATTTTTAATTAGATTCTTACATTTTCAAAAGAAAATGAGAGTGATGCTTCTCAGTACAAAACTCACCACTATTACACTAAGACAGAGGTGTCCAATCCTGCTCCTGGAGGGTAACTATCCTGCAGAGTTTAGCTCCAATCATAAATACACACCTGAACCAGCTAATCAAGGACTTAGGCCGTGTGTCCACCAAAGCGTTTTTTCCAGCTGCTAGCGTACCTTTTCAATTGTTTTCAATGGGAACGGCGCGTTTTTTTAAACGGCAGGAGCGTAACGAGGCGCTGAGCGTCTTGTTCATGCTCAAGCGCTGAGAGCTCGGCGTTTTTTACCGGTCTCTTTGAGTTGAACAATGTTCAACTTTGAGTAAAATGCTGCACTCATCACTGTCACTTTTTATTCAGCCATCCAATCAGAGTGGAGGAGAGGCGGGACAAATACAACACCGACCAACTGTCACAACATTCTTGCAGAGAACGGAACAAAATGAATGAGAAATTAATATTGCTGGTCTCCGAACATTAATAGCAAGTAATTCCACATTGTGTCGACATTTTTAGTCTGAAACAAATTACCTGCAAAATCAGTTATAAGTAACAGTGCCACGGATATTCCATATCATAGCAAAAAAGCGTCTCAACTTAAAAAAAAAAAACGCTGTGCAGCTGAAGCGCTCTCAAGCACTCACAGATAGGCGTTTTAAGCAGAGTGCCTAGCGTTTTCAGCTGGCTAAAAACGCTTTGGTGAACACACGGCCTTAAGGTGATGATACATGGGGCAACTTTTTGAGCAATGTTTCCAGGCAATGTTGTTGAGTAATGTTGCTTGGGTACTTTTCCCATTGAGAATGGTCAACAAATTTGCCCAGCAACACCGTCGGGTGAAGTTGGTCCTCATTGGCTTTTTTTCGGCCGATTCGAAATGTTGAATCAGCGTCGGAGCTCGTCGGTCCGTTGGGCCATCTGATCATTCTTATTGGCTGTTCAGCTACTGCCACCTGCTGGTTTGGAAAAGCACCTTTCTTACTCATCTTACGCAGACGCAGAACGGATGTGCTACTTGGCCGTCAGGTGTTTAGCGTTGGTTTGGTGTGTCAGGCCAACTTTGGACCCAGACGCTCCCGACGTGAGCCAACCCCGCAAACTGCTTTCGTCTCCACTAGTTCATCGGTGTCAGCTTGGTGTGTTCCTGCCTATAGGGATTACTAGAAACTTCCAGGCAAGTGTTTTGGGGCTGGCTGGAGCTAAACTCTGCAGGATATTGGCCCTCCAAGAGCAGGATTGGACACCCCTGTGCTAGGGTGTTCTGGGTGGTTAACTCGGGATTTGCTAGGCGGTTACTTACTGGTCCAAGACAAAAGACTCAACCCCCAATGACACTGTGGGGGCATATTAGAGAAACTTTCTATCTTAGGTCTTAAGTTAAGATACAGTATAAGTTAATTTTCCACAAATTCATATTACAGAGGCAAATCTTAACTTGATTTAGGATTCTTATCCTATCTTAGGAAATCTTAAACCACTCTATGGAGTTCGGTAATCAACTGTCAGGTCTGTTTCCAAGCAACCAATGATGCGCAAGCAGCTGCTGTGATGTAAACGCTAGAGATTAAAATGGAGAAACAAAACAGGTCTGTTTTTAATTAAGTGCTGCAGAAAGAGAAGTTTTGATAAGCTTGGTAGAAAAAGGCAAAGCCTATCACTATTTCATAGGAGTCTGTAATTATTTATCAGTGTTTTGTTGTCAAAGTGCAGCACATCATTTGGGAGTTCAGAAAGTCTTTCCACCTTATCAGACATCGCTGTTCTTCATCTTGTATCATTAATAAATGTGATGCCATTCTCAGACAGGGCTATTGTTTTACAGTTGGCTTTCAAATAATTTTGAAGTTAGGACACCAGTGGGGTTGTCCTAAAGTTAGGACAGTTTTTAAGATTTTTTAGGATAGTTCTATAAAACCCTTTTCCTATCCGTAGTTAAGTCTATGGGAATTTTTCCCCACCTTTTTATTGTCTAGAGAATTTACAAAGTCTAATTGCTTAGAAAAGAAATAGCACATCACACCTCAAAACACCGCACAATTTGAGATACAATTTTTGTCCATAACACAAATGGAGATGGATGAGTCACAGCCTGAAGTCTAATGCTTAGGGTTAGGGCTTTAAAGCAAGCCTCTTAAAGTGCTTGTTGAATGGCATAACAGAGCAGCAACCTACCAAATGAGGGCCTTTGATCGAGTGCTTCTTCCTTGTAATTTGTCCCCACTTGCGATGGCAGTCCTGTGTCTCCGCCTGTGTGTCTCAAGGTAGACCTTTTTAGCAAATGCCCGGCCACACATATCGCATGCGTGGAGGGAAAAGTTTTTTGTTACCCTAACCTCAGTGCAGGTCTCCTGGCTTCTGGTGATGGGTGGCCCCTTGATAACATTATGACTGCGAGTGACATGCGGGTTCTTGGCTGCTTGAAGGTTCTTGTCTTGCCTATTTGGTGTGAGTGGAGACTCGAGTTTGCCTGTGTTAAGCGACGTTAGAGCAGAATGCTTTCGAGTGTTGGGGGATGTTGGAGATTCTTGTTTCTTTGTTTTGGGAGATACGAGAGGATCTTGTTGACGACTGTTAGGGGAAGCCGGTGGGTCTTGCGGTTTATGCTTCCCGCTACCCTCTTCTTTCGAATTTGTTTTCTTGTTTGAGTTGTTCAAGATTGCATCGGCTGGCTTCTTCACAGCCTGGTTCTCCAAGGCAGGCATAACCTTAGCCAGATAGCGTGACGACTTCTTGTGCACCACTGTGATATGGCGGATGACGTCGCGCTTCCGGCGTGACTCATATCTGCAGATGGGGCAGCGGTAAAACTTGATGTAGATGCTGTCATTTCCATCGGTGTGCAGCTCGGCAATGTGCTTGCCAAGGTTCTGACTGGTACTGAACTGACGTTTACACAACCAGCAGTAGATCCTCTTGAAGTCAAAACTCACACCGTGGTTTCCCTCTTCCTCTGAAGCTTTTGAGAGAGACTCTTTCTTTGCATAAACCTTATCTTTTCTCTCGTGCTTCGATTTGGCCTTCTGAGAGCTGTTTTCTAGAACGGGCATCTTATGAACGATTCGCATGTGCCGCCTAAGCATTATTTGGGAGCTGTACTTGCGTTTGCACAGCTTGCAGCGACAATTTGTCAGGTTGTACTGTGCCTTATCTTGCTTGAGAGGAGAGCTTGGAGCTTTTGCTGGAGAAGGAGGATGAGTGTCAAGTAAAAGAGGCTGGCCTGGTCTTGTGGCAATGTCCGGTGTTATCAAATCCCGCTTTAAGCCACGGTGGACTTCGTCAAAGTGGCGACGAACATTGGCTTTGGTGGCAAAGGACTTTTTGCACACTGGGCAGCTCTTTCCTGGAGAAGGTGGTGGTTCAACAGGATGCTTGTCTTTCACCATAGACAGCAAGCTGGTGGGAACAGTGCGCGTCTCTGTAAATTTGCGCAACTCCTCCATCCGCTGCCAATGCATTTTTCGGCAGTGGCGTCGCACGCTGCGTCTGGAGCTGAAGTCTTTTCCACAGAGACAGCAAGAGATCCTCATCTCCTTTATCTCAGAGGCGGCACTCTCCTCTTCTTCTTCTTCCCCTTCTACTGGCTCAATCTTTATTTGCTCTTCGCAGCTCTTACCTTCTTTAGTAGGTGGTTCTTCAGGTTCAGTTTCCATCTCGTCCTCAAAATCTGACTGTTGGACCTTTTTAGGTGCCAAAAGAGATTTGCGGCGATTTTTCTTCTCAGGTAATGGGATCACAGTCTCGGGGGTAGGGGCTGGGGTTTCTGGCGTGTCTTGAATTTCCACTAGTGCCACTTGTTGAAACACTGCATTGGGGTTGGTCTCAATGGCCTCCAGCTGAATTACATGTTTTTCTTGTTCTTTCTGTGGATAGATGGCTTGAAGAAGTTCTTTGATGGCTTGGCTCTGCCCACCTTGTGAAGGCTCTGCAGAAAGTCACAAAATATTTACCTTATTAATAAATACTGTTATATTCAGGGCCCAATTGCAACAATTTGAACATTTTAACTTATTTTGAAGAAATCATGAATGGTGCTTGCCCATACAGAACTCAATCAGATTATTGATTGAGTTACTAAGGAACTGCTTGGTAGTTGCTTGAATGTTCTACAATTTTGGAACACAAAAAGAAGATATTTTGAAAAATGTGTTTTTCTTAAGTGTGATTGTAATTCACACATAGTCACGTCATTCAGAATGAATAGGCTAAATCTGATTTAAATTTAATTCAGATTGTAACGGGTGGTTTAAACATTTTCTAATCAGATCAAAAGGACATGTAAACACTTGATCGGATTGAAAACCAAAAATGGAAAGTACAACGCATGTGCAATGACATAGAGATGGCGTAATGACTTATGGAATGAGCTGTTTTTGTTGTTAAATGACGTGTCATTAATGACTGTTGTGTCATTCTAAAATTTTCCTTCCACACATCATCTGTGAAGTGGAGCAGGACAATGTCCCACTAGTCCTTTTTTCGAACTTTCATCCACAGACACCTTGTTTTGGGCACAGGAATGGGCATTTTTACTGCTTGATTAATATAAGCAACATGACACAAAGCTTCATGTGCTCATCATCTCCTAATTAGGACCTGAAATAGATAAATATCAAGTCTGCACTTTAAAACAGAGAAAAGAAGCAATTTAGGAGGACAGCATGTGCTAACAGTGGGAAACTCTGTATATTTGTGCAGTGTGAGGATGTCAAAAAATCAATTCAGATTTGAAGCTTGTGACATATAATCTGATCACTTTATTTAGTGTTCATGTAAACACTACATTCGGATTCATCAATCGGCATGAATAAATTCCAATTAAAACAATGTGTCCATGTCAATGTAGCTAAAAGGGTGCAATGTCTTTGGACCCCAATTGACTCTGAACAGTTGAAACATTCTTCAAAATATATTCTTTTTGTGTTCTGCAGAAAAAAATAAAGTCATGCAGGCTTTGAAACACTTTAAAAGTCAGAGCACTTAAATGGATGTACAAACCATCTGACTGAGGTTGTCGGGAAGAGCAGTAGAGCTCCTTGTGAGCGACCAGATTTGGTAGACCACGGAACAGACTTCGACAGATTTTGCACTCAAATATGGTGTCAACCTCCTTCAACAGCATGTGTTTGAGTTGAGTTGTACCTGCAATAACAGCACATATTGAAAGCAAGCTATTATCATTAGGCAATGAGAAAACACATTCATGTCAGTATATTGGAGGGAAATTTCATTGTTCAAAATCTCACTCAACATAGGTTTCAACTTTGTTTCTAGCATTTCGCTTTCAGAAAATGTCTTGGTGCTGGCAAAATGTGTCGTGCCTGGTAAATAAAAGAGTCTTCATGACATCTATTTACTGAACGATCAAATCAGTGTCTGTGATTGAAGTACCTGAGCGAAAACACTCAATGATTTGAAGGATTCCTGACTTGGAGGTCTGGAGCTGCTGTTGAAGCAGGGGTGGATCACCGGGTTCAATTGAATGCACTAAAACAGAAAACATTTTAGATAAGACTTTTGTGAAAACATGTCTTACATAAATTATACTGTTGAAGTTCCACCATTCAAGTATGGGGACGGCAAAGGGTTTAAATCTGTTGTAGGGCTAAGGGGTAAGGGACAAGACACCCCTAATTCAGACAAAAAGGCGGCGACTGCTAGCTCATGTGCTTGAGGAACTACCGACCCTCCTGCACAGCCTGAACTCCACTTCACCAACAAAAAGAGGGCACCACATCTCATTTTGGTTTCACACCCCATGAACTTCACAATTCCTACCTGGATGCATTTCTAATTCCAACCTGGATGCATTTCTGCCTTTCATTTGCATTTTAATTTGAATAAAAGCCACATGTAACTAATCCCACATGTGTCTTTGCTCACCTACACATGATGCCAACTTAAGTGAATAGCAGGAGGATGGATTACATACATACAGACCATGGATAATAATTATAGGAATTAACTCACTGCTTGTATAAATGAATTCGGACTATGATTAATGCAAATATACAAAACCTTTAAAAAAAAAACCTTTGTCTAGATGAAACTACTCAGTGTTTAGTTATCAGAGATGTTTCCAACAAAGACCGGAGGGAAGTGAGGCCAGAACCGAGGCCTGGACAAATAAAATAGTAGATCTATTTCCCCATGGACACAAGCATCTTTTGGTTTGTAACACTCAATCATTCTTTTGGACACCTGCAATACTCTATCATTGTTCCTTAAGGCAACTCTTCAGTACATTGATAGCAGTGATTTCGACTTTCTGTTATTTTCCTTCCATGGATGTCTACCCACTAAGAGTCACCTGGTAAAACAGTTTAATCTGCAGGGACTTTTGAGGATGTGTAAGTTACACCTTCTCATCTGATACCAGGTGTCTGAAAGTTATGGAGCACATTACATTAACAACTGGAACACATGAGAATATTACATTAATTAAACAGGCTATTTAAAACCATCTGTCTACAGTTTTCTAACTTGTACTTTTTCCATTTAAATATATTAAAATATGTTCCACATTTCACAGTGCATTAGCAGGGAAATTTGACTATAATATATTAGTTTCCTCAAAGTGGAAACTAAAAAAGTTAGTGAAAGCAGATTTACAGGTACACTATGTAACTTTTTTTTTTACAAAGTCAATACTTCATCAATCCTTCTTAAAAATGTGTTTTTATTACCCTGATTCACAATGGTAAGCTTATTATAAGTGTTTACATTTTTTAGACCCGTCGGGATTTTCACGGAAAACTGCATACATACGTCACTCACCCGTGTGTGTCTTCTCATATCCGTAAATAGCGAAAAGTTTGACGCGTGTATGGAAGAGGCAAAGGTCATCACAACGAGCGAGAAAGTTTGACATGGAGCAGCTAAATCTCCAACCTGGGAATCACCCATTTTAAACAAATGCAGAATAGAAGAGCACCAGCTGGCAAAAAGAGAACGCGTCAGAGCTTGTAATAAAACAAGAATCAACATTGGCTTTTTTTTGTTTTGTTTTAGAGATGGCGAGAACTGAGGAATTTGAAAAGTTGTAAAAGCGATGCAGAGATGGCATTTTTATTAATCAGTAGGGGAGTATGGTATTTTATTGAACAGATAAATTGTCATATGCAGCTCTATAAAGAGAGTTCATTGTAAAGCATTATCTATTGTGAAGAGTCATTTCATTATGGTTGTTGTAGCGCTGTGCTGGAATTTATTTTCAAGGAAGTACCATGTCTATTAATGGGTATAACTACAGTAACATCTTTCACTAGTCAGCTTGAGAATCTAAACTGGTTATTTCTCTTAAGCCCGGGACATACCGACAAGCCAAAGATCGGCCGTCGGACAAAGTCAGACCGTTTTTAAGCTTTGTCACCGTCGTGTTTTTTTGGCCGAGAGAGAGAATTCTGATTGGCCGTTCAGTTTAGTGAATGAGTCAAAGCACGAGAAAAATAGCAAAACAGTGAGCAAACAAGTCAAGGCGGTACAAACAGAAGGCTGTTTATACATGTTAATTTTACTTCATGTACCTGAGCAAATGTTTAATATTAACGCCGAGTGGAATATAGAAAGTGATCAGCATGAATGATATTGAAAATGGTAACCACGCGCTTCTGAATTACGAATACAGACTAATATATATGAAAAATATAGACAGCCGTCTCCTTACAAGCAGGCGCAGAATGCGTGTTCTGGCTGACAGTCGGTTGTAGATCTCTCGGTGTGTTCATGTGCAGTTTTTTTGCCGCGATGCAAGGCGACAACACAGTCAGTTTTTATCAGTGCTAGTCCTTTGGCGTTGGTTTGGTGTGTCCCTACCCTTAAGCCTAGTAGTGAATGATAATCATATTAATCTGCATAGTCACGCAGAGCCAAGCACAACCAAAACAATGTTCTTCTGCAAAATGAACAAAAGTTACTTAGTGTACCTTTGAATAAAGGAAAATGTTAAACTTGTAGACATTTGCTTCTAGAATAAATCAACAGCTCTATTTATCCAGCATGAATAATGACAGGGGTAATTGTGTATTAAAGGTGCATTATGTAATATTTTCTGTCCACTAGAGGTCGCTTTTCAAGCCTATTCAAAACAAAGGCATAGCTTGATGACGGCAAGTTTGAGCGCAGAATCTTGGGACATGTGGTCTTCACCTCAACGGCCGGTGGAAAAGAATTGGGATAGGACTTGGGAAGAAATCATGTTCATGGATGCGATTATTAATGTTACTATGGTATGAAGCAGAGCAGGACCGAGTGTTGTGGGAGCTGAACGAGGAGCTGGAGCAATTGTGCAACACATGCCTCACGAGCAGCAGAACTTTTATTATGACACAGTCGCCGGCGCCTCTTCCACTTTTCCGGTCATGAGTATGAGGTAACGCAGCTCTGTTTATCATATTAGATACATTTGAGTGTGCTGAAAATGTAATAACGTTACTCTGTGCGTTCGCTCGGTGGCTGCTGTGAGACACTGTTACACACTGCAGTAAGATAGATCGATTTTAGAATATCATATTAATAAATGCTGGATGACTTGTGTTGATAAATGGCATGCAATTAATTTTAAAATGTATTGAGTGATGGAGAAAATGCTGTATTACTGATACTAAAAATAAAATAAATCTGATTATGCTATGTTAGCTACTTCACAAAATAGTGTTTTTCTCTGAGGCATGGTAAAGCATGGTACTCGCAAAAAAAAGAAAAAAGAAAATTAGATTTAAACAAGACTAAACGTGTTGAGCTATATAACAACAATTAGTTTTCTGTCTATAAATATATCAAAACAGTTGTTCCCTTGTCTATTAAAAGATGTAATATATTAAAGCGTCTTTGGTGTTTCCATGGTTTCTACAAAATAAAACCGGAAACTGAGGATAACGCGGGTATGACGCAATTGACAGGCGATTCCTCACACGTCCCGGACCCTTGGTTGAAATTGCAATTTTCTCACGATTTACAAATAGTTGGAAACATTTGGAATATTCTCAAGTGAACAAAACATATAACACTGGCCTAGTGATTTTTGGTTATTTTACGGCAAAATTCTTACATATTGCACCTTTAAATGCTTTTTATACGCTATAACAATACAGTGTTGCTAAAACAACTCTTTTTGCTTTAAAAGCCCTTCCTGATTTTTTTCATTGGGAAAGATTTGACTGTGTATCTCACTATCAGCCATTATACGTGACTCTCTCTGCTTCAGAACAGCTTGTCTTTATTTATGGTCATAAATTACTTTAAAGACAACAACTCCAGGTCACTGAAATTAGCAGCACTGTAGAACACAAACAACAACAACCCGACGAGCTAGAAATCCTATTCCAGCATTGATAATTATGGAAATATGTGGTAAACACATTGGAATGTGATTGTTCTACATTAACAACCAAGTCGCCACAAGACATCGCGTGTAAATCGAACTACATTGATAGATCTTTGCAATAAATGTTTGGAGAAGGCATAAATCTTGATTTCACAATGCATGTGGGTTGGCAACTAACTTTGATTATGCACAAATATCACCAAGAGGGAAAAACACAACCTTAAATTATCAATGAAATTAGTGTAAAATACATTTAAACCCCAAAAGTCTACATGAAACCATCCTTCTCAACTAATTTTACTCCTGTAATGCGATGTATTTCTGAATGCAACAGGATTCAACAAGAAAAAAAATTAGGCGGGAGTTGATTTTATCCATTTGGAATTGATTGGATATCGAAAAGTGGGCGGTGCATACCAGAATGCAGCCAAAAATAAGAGTGATTTGCAACATTAGCCTAAAAGGGAAAATGTTTTTTTCCACTTTGGATTAACTCGTCCTGACAAATCGTGCACAATAAGAGCAGGAATGTGTATTTAAAAAAGGAAACAGGGTCAGTTTTGATTTCATGTTGACTTAAAGGTGCCGAGTTCCTACCTGGATTTTTGCCACAAGGCTCTTGAGGGGCTTCTGTTGTTTGGCAACAGCAGGCCTGAAGTGTCTCAGTCTGGCAGCATTTGTCACTGGTCAGGCTTCCCTGCACTTCGCTGTTAGTAGCCTCCATCTCAGAAGCCATTTTATCAACTTAAAAGACAAATCAAAAAGTTAATAAGTGGAGCTATTCCTTTTGAATGCTTCTGATTCATACCTGCCTCCCAAAATGGCAACAAGTTCTCCAGCAGCAGCATAAAGTAGTAGCACAAGTTAAAATTCAAAAACTGGATATCAATTATACACAGAATCCGAAATATTGGCTTGCAATAAGTTATGCAGGTATTTACAAAGGCAAACAGACATTACTGTCGCTGTGATGATCGTGTGATGATGAAGACCTTTCACTGCACATTTACCAAGGAAATAAATGTCAAGATGAGGCATAACGGCTATGTGCTAAAAAGGACAAAACAATATGAATTATGGAAATGTCTGTCATGCATCAAAAAACATCATAATTGTAGATGTAATGGAAAGAATAATGTGTGACAACAGGACAAACTGAAAAAAGAGATTGCATTCTTGATCACGGAGCTTTTAAATATACTGACTTTACAAAATCACGTCCACATAAACTCATACATGTTAGTCAAATTAGTCTAAATTTAAACTAATATGAAATGTAGATTCCTGTAACTTTTACAAAACACCAATATTTTGGATTCCTAAAAGAGGAAAACGACGACTACACACATATCAGAGTGGAAATAACCGAATAATCTGTTTTAGCATCCACTGCGCTTACAAAAAAATGTATAATGTTAAATATAGCTTGTGCCAAAACAGCATTACAGTAACTTACTACAGTAAAACTGTGGTAAATAGATTAAAAAGGTCATAAAATGTAGCTGTTATGATTTTAGGTAATGACAAACAACATTAACTTATTGTACTTCTTACTATTCAACAGATTTTAGCTTAACATATGAAGACTTTTTCATTTCATTTCAAAAGTTCTTCATTTTTATCCTTTTGCAGTTCACTTAAATAGTCTTGTGGCATGACAAGTGCTTGACTTTTCATGTAAACTCTCTCTTTATAGTCGTAACTGGAAGTAGCAGCTGTAACTGTGGTATTTGGGCGCAAACTATGGTAAACAATGGTACCATTGTAAAATGTTTATTGATGTGCTTCGGTATGTACCGTTGTTTTTATGTAACTCGCTTGAAAAGTGCTCATACCAGCGCAAATGAAATCTCTAACACGTTGTGTTGTGATTCTGAAGGACATACACCTGACCGCGCTGCTAGTGTCCTGCCCAAACATTCGCGAGGCAGGAAGTCGCGAGCGGTGCACGAAAGAACACGTGTCCGTGGCCAAATGAACAAATGAACATAATTACGCTTCATAATACCACCATTATGCTTCAATATAGCGCAATTCGACTGATGGAAGGCAAATGTGTTCGGTACGAGTCGTATTGTGGGTAGCAAATCAATAAGACGCGTGCACATCTTAGCATCAGGGTGTGCTCGTGCCTGAATAAGTACTTTGCAAACTTCATAACAATTGAAGAATTACAAATAAACACTAAAGCGCGATATCCGCGTGCGATTACAATCATAACAACCGAGAACGTGTTGAAATGACCATCAGCACCCAAAAGCATCAGAGGCATTTGGCCACGTGACCGGAAAAAATAATAATTTAAAATAATAGACACACGATTTTTCCCAGTCCCCCCTGAAGCATTGAGATAAAACGCATTAAAGTCATTAAAATCACTATTAAATGATTATTTAAATGATACAACTCTAAAAATCGAAACATCTTGCTTGTTTGGAACTATACAAGGGTCGCGAGCAGACCCACCAGACAAAAACATCATCATTTTACATCACGATTTTACATATTGATGCATTAACAGACAGATAAAGAATAAGTTCGCACTTTTAGACTGCAAAAATGCAAAAAATACAAACTCACATTCACGAGCACCCATCAAAACACACTGGGTCCACAAGGGGCCAAATGTGAACAACGTGAAAAGTTGATACCCAAATTTAGCATTGACACTCCCCAAAACGAAGCAAAAATATCCCACTGGAACGTCAGAATGACACGGACAGACATATTAACATCAGTTCACACGTTTGACTGACTTGAGATGGGAAATTGTGGGTGCATGTGTGCGGGAACGCGCGAAGCCATTGGCTGCACGAGCATCACCAAGTCCACAGTTGCTAAAAAGAGGCGTCTGACCACTAAAAAGAGAATGTATCCGAGACTTTCCCTCAGATAACATCGAAAACTGCGCGTTTGCGTTATTCGTGGCTGTTAATGTCGTGCTAAAACCTGTTGGAATAGCCTGGGTTTGGGTTCTCCCCTATGCGCAATTTAGACACGTCGTGGCGCATACACACTTCATTTAGCCAAACTGTTTAAAAATGTAAACGCAGGTTATATCGCCGTGTTTTTTCGGATATTCAGGCTATTTAGCGTTTTCGTGAAGCAATTTGCATCGCTCCATTATTCTGTAAATCTCTTTTACACGGTTACATTGTCAGGCCAAATCTCCTCTATTGCGGACCACAATGGGCCAGATTAACTTGATGGAGAAGGAGAGCCCATGTGCAGAATGGAGCTTTAAAGCGGCATAAGGAGGACCGATGCTTACCAGGGAGTGAGTGCGGCGTAAAGGCGGGCTGACGCGAGAGGCTGATACAAAAGACGACGTTGCCACTAACTTGCATTGCTTTCCGAACATAAACCCAACACAATATGTAATCGCGTCCTCAAACAGTGACAAACCGAACACATTCGAGAGGATTTGCACGATTACAGGGCACGTCCGAATGATAAAGTGCTGCGCTTTGCGGCGCTGTGCCATCTTCCCGAAGCCGCTTTGGCGCACAGGTCTGGTGACCCTTCCGCCTTTACGCGTCCTCTCCTCTTCGGTGTTTTGTTATGAAGTGCCATTTTCACTCCCAAGTAGGCCCGTGGACTTGCTCTATCTCCGCGGGCAGTCGTGGCGAGTCCGAATCAACTCTCGCTCTAATTTAAGCGCTCAGAACAAGTGCGTTTTCCCCGGTTGCACAGCCAGCACGAACGGTGACGCCATTTTCTGTTAAGAACAACCACGCTCGCGCAGGATAGGAAACGACACTGGTCCGCTGCTCGATTCCGGGCCCGAGTGGGCAACTCCCGCGGCTGAAATCAGCCGAGATGTGTTCGCAGAGTTCTTACCTTTTGGAAATACAACGCTGGCTTTCGAGTTCGGATGGTCGGACGCGGTCCGGAGGTTGTTTCTCTCGCCTCTCGCGCTGACGCTGCCCTCTCGGAAGCTGCCTTTGTGCACCGCGAGGACCTCTCGGCGGAGAAGCGGCTGTTGCGCAAAGGTGCAATGGATGTTCAAGACCACCAAAATGTGGCACCCGATGTTGTCGCCGGGTTGGTGCTTTACATATGACCCCCCACAACCCGTGACACTAACTGAGGAAATTAACGAGCCGCTTTAATTTCACACACCCTGATAAAACCGACGCAAATGCAGCGATTCCAAACCCAAATTTAAGGAGTCTTGAATTTGGCGATTAAGATTGGCGAATTTATGTGAATTTACAAAAAAAAGTTTTAAACAAATATCCTTCCTAAATTATATAATGATATTTAATCTTTAATTGAATTTATTTATGAGTGATTCTACAATTAGGGGAACTTTTAACTACTTCTTGAAATCTAGAAAAACTTATTCAAAGTTTGTTTGTTAAACATTTGAAATAACTGGTCGACCTTTTAATGTGTGCTGTTGTTGATTTCTGATATTGTTGTGTGATGGTAATGATGTCGAGGGAAGGACGTGGCTTTGCTAACACAATAAGTGAGTTAGCGGCTAATTACCTTTGTTTTGGTTTTTTGACAAACAAATAGGCTTAAAAAAATAAATAAAATATCGTTTCTGAATTAAAATACTGAAATAATAAGCAGTTTTGGTAATGACAACATCACCTACTCAAATCATTTTTAAATAAATAAATAAAATGAATGATATTTATGTTCTTTGAACTCTCAAAAGATGTGCTCTCCTGTCAGTTATTGTTTACATCATAACCCAATTAAAAAATTTTTAACTTCTTGGTGTGTTGGTAATGACAAAAGTTATGAAGACAGTAAATCTTTGCTGTTGTGTTAATTAAATTGTGAATATAAATGCCAAAAGATTTTAAGGAAAAGTGTACATTTAAAAGGGAAGCTAGGAAGTCTGGGTAAGAGACATGCCCAAAATAAAGAGAAACTGTGGCAGATGTAACATTTCAACATTCTTAAACATATGGTAAAAGTAATTGAAGAAGCACAATAGAGTATACACTTTCTTTAAAGTGGGTATAAATTAATTTCATTCTATTTTTCAGAATAGTTTTTCATCCAGTGGATAGAATACTGGATGGAATATTTCAATATTTAGAATCACCTTTATATTTTTATTATTATTTATTTTAGGACATGAAGGTTTGTGATTTTAGTGTCTATTTTAAGTCTGTTTAAGGGTTAGTTCACCCAAAAATGAAAATTCTGTCATTTATTACTCACCTTCATGTCATTTCACACCTGTAAGACCTTCGTTCATCTTCAGAACACAAATTAAGATATTTTTGCTCAGTGAGGCCTCCATTGACAGCAAGACAATTTACACTTTCAGATGCCCAGAAAGCTACTAAAACATATTTAAAACAGTTCATGTGACTACAGTCGTTCAACCTTAATGTTATGAAGCGACGAGAATACTTTTTGTGCGCCAAAAAACGACTTTATTCAACAATATCTAATGTTGGGCGATTTCAAAACACTGCTTCATGAAGCTTCAAAGCTTTACGAATCTTTTGTTTTAAATCAGTGGTTCAGAGTGCGTATCAAACTGCCAAAGTCACACCCCAGTAGTGAACCATTGAAATTTCGAAACACTTTCGTTTACTGAAATCACGTGACGATTTGATACGCACTCCGAACCACTGATTCGACACAAAAGATTCATAAAGCTTCAAAGCTTCATGAAGTGTTTTGAAATCGCCCATCACTAGATATTGTTGATGAAGTCTTTATTTTGCTTTTTTGGCACACAAAAAGTATTCCCGTCGCTTTATAACATTAAGGTTGAACCACTGTAGTCACATGAACTGTTATAAATATGTCTTTAGTAGCTTTCTGGGCATTGAAAGTGTTAATTATCTTGCTGTCTATAGAGACCTCACTGAGCCATCGGATTTTATCAAAAATATCTTAACTTGTGGTCTGAAGATGAACGAAGGTCTTACGGGTGTAGAACGATATGAGGGTGAGTAGTTAATGACAGAATTCTCATTTTTGGGTGAAATAACCCTTTAAACACACAAGTCGTAGCCTGTACTCAGTGTAAAAGTGGACATTACAACTACTCGTAACAGAGCGAACACCTCACAAGCATTCACAACTTTGAACTGTAGCCATCATAATTAGCATAACATTGTTCTTCCCATTGAACTGTTAATGCAAGCAGTTCTCTGTCACTCTCTCTTTTGCATTTTGTCAGTGTAATTGGTTACAGTTTTGATTAAATGTTCTCAAAGGTAAACTGGTGTCCAATGATAAATGTGCTACTTGTGTAATTTATATTTTTCCACATTAGTACTTTCTCATGTGTGATTTGCATTAAATACAAAATATCAAAACAAGAGGCATCTGCAAATAAATGCAGCTAAAACTAACTCCACTTTTACTAATCATTTTACAATTAAACCATGGTGTTTGGTTATTTTTAGTGGGTGTATGAAGTCAGTTCTCTTCTAGTCCACACATGTGTCCTAGAAGAGTAACCACAGGTGTGGTTCATTACATTAACTATCAACATGATCCACTGACGTCTGACAACCATTAAGGATACCTTTACGCGACAACAATGTACTAAAAACGGAAAAGGTTTTCCATTGTGTTTTTCAGGTACAGACAACAACGTTGTCAAAATAATCCCCATTCACACTGATCAGCGAAAACAACTAAAAACACTGTATTATTCATACCAGGCCTGTAGTTGGCGAAAGAAAGAAAAACTACTCGCCTATAGATGAACATGTAATACGCGTGTGCATGACTTCACCGTTTTCACAAATTCACGTTTTTTTGTAGTTTAAACAGTGTATCATTTTCAAAAACTTGCAATTTGAAACCCGTTTTCAAAAGCTTGCAATTTCAGGCCCCTAAAATGCCGTTGTCGTGTAAATTAACGGCCGAAACATAAAGTTTCACATTTTTAGTTGAAAACGGTGTCGTGTAAATGGCCCCAAAGTGTCACAATTCTTTTTATCTTTATTTTGCACAGTATATTTACTTGTTTATAATTTTAAATCTACACTTTGTTTGTGAAATGCTTGGTTTGAAGTTTTATTTGTGCTTTAAAAAAAAAAAACAATAGCCTATTGTTTTTTTAAACAATTAAAAATAATAAATAAAATTATTTTAAAATATTAAATAAGTAATAATAAAATAAAATAATAATAAATAATAATAGGTAGGAATGTAATGTGATGCACACATTTATATATTTTCTATAGTTGTATAGACACAAAGTATAGAAAAAGTTGAAGAAAAGTTATTCTTCATGGTTTTTCTTGTCTATGACACAACTAATGGTCATTTCCCTGTGTTTCTGTGTTAAAAGGATAGTTAACTCAAAAATACAAATTCCATCGCCATTTACTTTCAGTGGAACACAGAAGATGATATTTTGAAAAACATCTCGGTCAATGTAAAAAAGCACTGAGATGAACCCAATGGTTGTGGGCTGTAATATACTTTTAAAACACCTTTTATGACACATCAAGATTGAATACTGAATACAAGTTCTACTTTTTAAAAAACAATAAAAGCTGAATGACATTTGTAGAATATTATGATATTTAACATATGAAAAAGTCAAAAAAGCAAAACTGGACCCCATTGACTTTCATTGGATGTCTCAATCATCTCTCTAGTTCAGTAGTCAGGGCACTGATCAGGGAGTCGGCCATTTTTGAGGGCTGTCTCAATTCGCAAAATCCTTCCAGTGCACTGACACGTTCCATCCCTAAAAAGTCCCACAATGCACTGTGAAAACCAGGTATTCTCATATGTTCCCTTACCGAAAGTTTTAAAGCGTGAAACATAAATCACGTGAGGCAACACCTACACATAATGGCATGTGATATATGTTTTTTAAAATACAAGCCATTATTTAATCATATTTCAACATAAACACACATCGCTAGACAGGTAGTGAACATAATCTAGCTAACATTTATCAACGGCTGAATTGTTGCTTGTATGTAGCAAGCAAAGTATTTGTCATACTGTACTTTAATTAACATTAAAACATAACATCAGAAAGTTATCAGTTCTACTGTTGATCATAAATACCAGTAGTGATGTTGTACAATGAGGATGTTGTCTTGTCCCCGGAAATAGAGTCATTGGTGTCCCAATGTGTAGTGAGCCAGAGTTCTTACTGTCCTTACAAGTGCCCGAATTCATGTGCACTATATACTGATTCAAGACCTTGGAAGCAAGGGAGCTGATTGAGACACACCCATAGTATGAACAAAAACAGTTAATAGTGACAGAAGTATATATATATATATATATATATATATATATATATATATATATATATTATTACTTATATTGTCAAAAGTTTTGGGACGCCTGCCTTTATGTGCACATGAACTTGACATCCCATTTTTAATCCGTAGGGTTTAATATGGAGTTGGCCCACCCTTTGCAGCTATAACAGCTTCAACTCTTCTGGGAAGGCTTTCCACAAGGTTTAGGAGTGTGTTTATGGGGATTTTTGACCATTTTTCTAGAAGCACATTTGTGAGGTCAGGCAGTGATGTTGACGAAAAGGCCTGGCTCACAGTCTCCGCTCTAATTCATCCCAAAGGTGTTCTGTCGGGTTGAGGTCAGGACTCTGTGCAGGCCAGTCAAGTTCCTCCACACCAAACTCACTCATCCATGTCTTTATGGACCTTGCTTTGTGCACTGGTGCGCAGTCATGTTGGAACAGGAAGCGGCCATTCCCAAACTGTTCCCACAAAGTTTGGAGCATGAAATTGTCCAAAATGTCTTGGTATGCTGAAGCACTAAGAGTTCCTTTCACTGGAACTAAGGGTCCAAGCCCAACCCCTGAAAAACAACCCCACACTATAATCCCCCTCCACCAAACTTTACACTTGGCACAATGCAGTCAGGCAAGTACCGTTCTCCTGGCAACCTCCAAACCCAGACTCGTCCATCTGATTGCCAGACAGAGAAGTGTGATTCGTCACTCCAGAGAACACGTCTCCACTGCTCTAGAGTCCGGTGGCGGCGTGCTTTACACCACTGCATCCGACACTTTGCATTGCACTTGGTGATGTAAGGCTTGGATGCAGCTGCTCGGCCATAGAAACCCATTCCATGAAGCTCTCTAGGCACTGTTCTTGAGCTAATCTGAAGGCCACACAAAGTTTGGAGGTCTGTAGCTATTGACTCTGCAGAAAGTTGGCGACTTCTGCATATATGCTGACCTCGCTCTGTGATTTTATGTGGCCTACCACTGAGTTGCTGTTGTTCCCAATTGCTTCCACTTTGTTATGATACCACTAACAGTTGACCGTGGAATATTTAGTAGTGAGGAAATTTCATGAATGGACTTCGTGCACAGGTAGAAACCTTGAATTCACTGAGCTCCTGAGAGCGACCCATTCTTTCACAAATATTTGTAGAAGCAGTCTGCATAGGTGCTTGATTTTATACACCTGTGGCCATGGAAATGATTGGAACACCTGAAATCAATGATTTGGAGGGGTGTCCCGATACTTTTGGCAATATAGTGTGTATATATATATATATATATTTGTAAATATATATGTGTGTGTGTGTATGTATGTATGTGTATCAGGGGCGTTTCCTCCGAGGAGGCAAGGGAGGCAGTGTCTCCTCAAAAGAACTGGATGAGAAAATAGTTGACATTACTAAAATATAACAATGCAAATATTACAAAATGTGACATAAAAAGTGTTAAGGTCACTCGTTTTTATGAAGTAACACTGTCCAACAGCAACACCCTCAGGTAAAGTTACAGCGGGAGGCTTGCCTCCTCTGTCCCAATTGACTTATAACAGACACCCCAAAGCATGCGGTGGGTTTAGTGGAGGGTAACTGAGAATGAATGGGGGAAAGTCATGTGAGAGGAGGCAGTGCCTCCATCGCGCTATCATTGGATATGACCGGTTATGATTGGCTCGCGATAGATCCCGCCTTTTGTTTTTGTGCGCATTCCGTGTTTGCTAATCGGCCTGAATGAAGACCATAGCCGTGTTTTCATTACAGATTTGCGCGAAACTTTTGCAATATTTTCTAAATATCGATAAAAATCGTTTACAAAATGACAGTGTTTCCATTAACCAATGTTATGCGACTAAAACTTCTTTTTTTCCTCTCGTGGTAAGTCATTACATAAATCATGGCAACGGATATCGGTAGGTTTATGTAAATCCCAGCCACTGCACTAGCCATTATTTTTAATCAAAGGAGACGTAGGCATGTTATCCAAGCATTTATGGCAAGGAAAGCCCCTTATACTTGAGAGCGGCCACCTATAAGGTGTTTCTGGGTGTTTCTCCCTCCTGTCTGCTTCGAGGTCTTGATAAATTGTGGCATTTCTTTGTCGTTTAGAATCTAGTTGTCCCGTAATACTTTTGTCTTTTATGAGTTTAATGAAGAACTCTCGTCTTCTGTCCAAACATACCGCATCCTCTTTAAAGAATGATCGACTTTTACATATGGCAGGTGACCTGTAAATGTGAAAAAAAAAAACTGTTTCCATTGCAGTTTTGCGAAATATTCCTTTTCCGTATTGCCTGAAAACCACCTCATGCGAGTGTAGAAATGTTTTTACGATATATGGGAGTTTTTGCAAAATTGACTTGTTTCCATTGACAGTATTTTCAATTCGCAATTTCAATTTTCGTAATTTAAAGGGTAATGGAAACACGGCTAATGATGGCGTTAATGGGAAGACTAATTAAAAAGTAAGTAAACTGCTCAGCCACTTAGATATCACCACTTGAAAAGTCAAACTTGAAATGGCCTGAAAATATAATGAATATGGGTTTTTTTTAGTGAACAATCAGCTTGGTGAAATTAAAGGTACATCTTCGTGTCTGTGATCAGTGCACAAAGGCTTGATGACTGTTTAAAATAAGTTGGCTATTAAAAAGAAAAGCTGAACATTAGTTCACAAATAATATATATTGTTTAAATTGTTACTGCCTTGTTGCATATAGTAGAGGGTTAAAACACTTGTTCAATAGCTCATGTAAAAATAAAACCCGTGTTCATAATGTATGAAATAAGGCACAAGGTCAATAAATTGGCTTTAGCTGCTACAAATTAAAATAAAATAAATAATAAAAAACACTTTCAGTGTGAGGTCGTGGTTACAACTCACTCAAACTGTAATATTGAGGCTGCCATAAATTATTCAGTATCACTGAATAAATATGGAGAAACAAAATATGATGCTCTGTTGTATATTTGTTCACATTTTAATTTTATTTGTGGTATTTATTTTGTTTTGTCATATGAGAGCTGTTTAGTTGATCTGGAAATCATTACAAAAGTTATTTTACAGATACTTATTTTTAAGGACAGAGTTGTTAATTCACCTATAGCTGGAATGTTGCTGCACTTCTGACAAGCCCTTCTGTCCTAAACAGAGAAATAGAGAAATCTGGATTAATTTTGAACAAAATAGACAATAATCAGGTATAACATACTTCTCATATAATCAAATATCTACAAAAATACGTGGGTGTATAGTGTATGCATTAGATATTAGGTCTGAATTCAGAGCCATTGAATCTTCAAACGATCACATGACTTTTTCAAGCAGTAGTTATACTTACGCCTCTCTTATGAACGTCTCTTGTGATATCCTGTCATCACTGGCTCCATCCGGGAACTCATTGAAATTCTTGATGCCAAGTGTCTTCAGTGCTGCGGGGAAGCAATGTTGAGCGTATCATACTGAGTCAGACCACAAGTATAACTCTTATACTCATGAATTATAAACAAAACAACTTAATGGAAGTATTCAGAGAAATCTTCAGAGAAATTAGGGTCAGTGTTTCCCCATGACTTACTACATATAATATAATAAACCAGATACAGGACGTAGTCACATTATTTGATAAATCGCACATCCCTGTTTGTTGCCATTACACAGGCCTATACGTAGAATCAAAATGTTGCTATTTTTAAAAAATTGAAAATCACGTTTTCACTCTCTGTCTGTGTTTTCTCAGATTATTTATGCATTTGTTGAGAAAATAAAGAATTATTGGTAACATTTTACAATAAGGTCTCATTTTTTTTAACATTAGTTTGTGTAGTAACCATCATTACATTACGAACTAACAATGAGCAATACATCTTTGTAATGTTAGTTAATAAAAATCCAGCTGTTCATTGTTTGTTCATCTTAGTTCATAGAGCATTAACTAATGGTAACAAATACAACATTGATTTTAATAATGCATTAATAAATGTTGAAAATAACATTAACTAAGATTAATTAATAAATGCTGTAGAAGTATTGTTAATTGTTAGTTCATGTTAAAGGGATAGTTCACCCAAAAAGAGAAAATTATTCCAAGATTTTGTATATGACTATCTTCTTTCAGACGAACACAATTGGGGATATATTTAAAAATATCCTGGCTCTTCCAAGTTTTATATTGGTACTGAATAGGGGACTTTTGAAGCCCAAAAAACTGCATCTATCCATCATAAAAGTAATCCATACGGCTCCAGGGGATTAATAAAGGCCTTCCGAAGTGAAGCGATGGGTTTTTGTAAGAAGAATATACATATTTAAAACTTTATAAACTAAAATAACTAGCTTCCGGAAGATGACTGTACGCATACTGCGCAAGTCGACTTGAGTAATCCTCTGACGCGATGTATGGCACAGGATGTAGGAGTATCATAAGCTTAGACTCCTCTCGCGGTTTAAACAAATAGGGCTGTGCAACAAACTCAAGCTCCTTTTCTCTTATATCGAAATACTTCAACATTTCTCTTTAAAATTTCTCATTTTAGACCTCTAATTCGTGACCGGTGTTTTGTTTTGCTCTATCCTCTGAGCTTCCGCGTTCGTCATTGCATCATGTGTCAGGTCAGAGGTTACTCTTCTGCCGCAAATCGTGTACGGCTGTCTCTCGGAAGCTAGTTATTATAATTAATAACATTTTTAATATGGATATTTTTGTTACAAAAACCCATTGCTTTGCTTCAGAAGGCCTTTATTAACCCACTGGAGCTGTATGAATTACTTTTATGATGGATGGATGCATTTTTGGGGGGCTTCAAAATCACGCCCCCTATACAGTGCCATTATAAAGCTTGGAAGAGCCAGGATATTTATAAATATATCTCCGATTGTGCTTGTCTGAAAGAAGATAGACATACACATATGATGGCTTGAGGGTGAGTAAATTATGGGATAATTTTGATTTCTGGGTGAACTATCCCTTTAACTAATGAAACCTTATTGTAAAGTGTTTTTGAATTTTTTTTTTCTGTCACTCTGTTCAACCCTGTAAAAATGTAATTAAAAAATATAAAAGTGTATTAATAAAATAAAAAAATAAAGAAAACTTCTATAAAATGTTTTTTTTTTTTTTTTAAATCCTTACATTTTCACGAACAAATGGCACATTTTATGTTTACATTAAAGGGTTAGTTCACCCAAAATGACATGACATTGAAATGAAATGACATTTCCTCTCTCAAGATCCATTAATGTACTAAAAACATATTTAAATCAATTCATGTGAGTACAGTGGTTCAATATTAATATCGTAAAGCGACAGGAATATTTTTGGTGTACCAAAAAAAAAAAAAAATAATGACTTATATAGTGATGGCCGATTTCAAAACACTGCTTCGGAGCATAAATGAATCAGCGAATCATGATTCGGATCACGCGTTTTTTTTTGGTACACCAAAAATATTCTTGTCACTTTATGATATTAATATTGAACCACTGTACTCACATGAACTGATTTAAATATGTTTTTAGTACATTAATGGATCTTGAGAGAGGAAATGTCATTTCATTTCAATGTCATGTCATTTTGTACTCACATGAACTGATTTAAATCAGCGCTTTCACAACCTCTGCAACATTATAAGAGATTTACCTTCTTTGTATTGACCATAAGTGATAAAGCCTTGACTGGAAGGATCCAGGACTCCAAACAGCGCATCTAAGTTGGAGTCGTTGAAGAGGCACGGAGTGATTCCTAGACGAGCTTTGGAAAGCTTCAGCCTTTCAAGTTGGTCGATCAGAAATTCCTTTGGGCGATCTGTAATGGCAGGATTCATGAGACTGGGTATAGTTGGTCTTTCTTTACTGTTTCATCACAAATTTAACCGCAAGAAAGCAACAACCTTAGATTTCCACACACTAATAATACTCTCAACCAATCTATTCATGTCATCAACTCTCAGTTTAATTTTTCAGGTAAATGCCACAGAGGTTTTAACAAGGTAGACGGTGATCTACCAAATCTACAACGAGACGCGTCGAAAGTCTCACCTGGTCTGTAGAAGAAGAGCATACTAGTTAAATTATCCATCAGCTCAATAATTTTGTGTTTCTCGAGGTATTCTGCCGCCTCGTACTCCCGCTGCGATGACATCTTGGGCTCACCGTCCGTCTGCATGTTTATCGCTGTTGCTGTGATACCGCGCATGCGCAGCGGAGGTGCCAAAAGTCAGTTACAGAGCAGTTTTATTCATCACTATTAATGATTTATGATGTCTTCATAAAACTGAAGTGAGTGAAGTGAAGACAGGAGAACATCATTATTGCATTTCACCTCAATTTTTGACGGACACTTACGAAGTTGCTTTTAAAGGAATAATTCACCCGAAAATATACAAACTGTTCGCTTCCAAACATGAATTTCTTTCTTTTGTGTAGCTCAAAATGAGATGTCAGGCAGAAGAGCCGCTTCAGCCACCATTCTCTCTCGTTTATAGAGAAAAAAGATTTAATTAAAGTGAATGAATGATGACTGAAGCTCTAAATCCCTCACGTGCTCCATTTTTGCTCAATTTGAGTGAACTATTAACCCTACTTCCGGTGTAATCCTCTTCAGTCTGTTGTGTTTCTCGAAAGTGAGGGAAACTAAAGTCAGTCGAGCTATATGGTCGTTTTTAGATTGTGTTACCGGCTTCCCTATAATGCGCATTTACTTTCGAGTTCACTTTCGAGTTTTGTATAATATTAATAGGCCTACGTTAATTTTGTATTATTACTTTATTTAATAGTATAATAAAATAAAATAAAAAATGAATTAATAGAATGTGTTTCTATATCGAGAAAAAAAAAGTCAAATCTAGAATTTAATGAAATCTATGAACATGTCATTATGCCCTTTTTTATTTCTTTGTAATTTTTTTTTGTCTGTTACTTTTAACTTCCACGCACACGAAATGAGCACAAGTAGTTACAAAATCCCACTTAAAGGGTTAGTTCACCCAAAAATGAAATTTCTGTCATTTATTACTCACCCTCATGTCGTTCTACAGCCGTAAGACCTTCATTCATCTTCTGAACACAAATTAAGATATTGTTGATGAAATCCGATGGCTCAGTGAGCCCTCAGTAGAGAGCAAAGCCATTCAAACTCTCAAGGTCCATAATGGTACTAAAACATTTGAATCAGTTCATGTGAGTACAGTGGTTCTATCTTAATATTATAAAGTGACGAGAATACTTTTTTGCGCCAAAAAAACAAAATAACGACTTTTTAACAATATCTATATAGGCTGATTTCAAAACACTGATTCAGAGCTTTACGAATCGAATGAGTGAATCAGAGCGCCGAAGTCACGTGATTTCAGCAGTTTAGCCGTTTGATAGGAGATCCGAATCACTGATTCGAAACAAAAGATTCATAAAGCTCAGAAGCTTCATAAAGCAGATATTGTTGAAAAGTCATTATTTTGTTTTTTTGGCACACAAAAACTATTCTTGTTGCTATAAAATATTAAGATCTGTTTCAAATATGCTTTTATTACCTTTATGGACCTTGAGAGTTTGAATGGATTTGCTGTCAACAGAGGCCTCACTGAGCCATCAGATTTCATCAACAATATTTTAATTTGTGTTCCGAAGATTAACGAAGGTCTTACACGTGTAGAACGACATGAGGGTGAGTAAATGACAGAAATTTCATTTTTGGGTGAACTAACCCTTTAAAGGGATAGTTCACCCAAAAATGAAAATTCTGTCATCATTTACTTCCCCTCATGTCGTTCCAAACCTGTATAAATTTATTTGTTCTGCTGAACACAAAGGAAGATATTCTGAAGAAAGTTTGTAACCAGGCTGCTTTGGGGCATCATTGACTTCCATAGTAGAAAAAAATACTATGGAAGTCAATGGTGCCCCAAAACTGTTCAGTTTAACACATTCTTCAAAATATCTTCCTTTGTGTTCAGCAGAACAAAGAAATTTATACAGGTTTGGAACGACATGAGGGGGAGTAAATGATGGCAGAATTTTCATTTTTGGGTGAACTATCCCTTTAAGTAGTATTATACTTGTGAAAAAAAGTTTCCGAGTATCAGTTGCCTTATCTAACCACTAGAGGGAACTGTTTCTTGCGTATTGTATGGTGAGGGAAAGTACAAGAAACTGACTTCATCCTCACTTTCAAAGGTATTTATATTATATTATATTATATTATATTATATTATATTATATTATATTTGCTTTACGTTTGTTGCCGAGGTATCACACACACACCCACACACAAATATATATATATATATATATATATATATATATATATATATATATATATATATATATATATATATATATATATATATATATATATATATATATGAAGAACAAATGTACAACATAAATAATATAACTAGAAGGTATATATAACAAAAAAAAATGAAAATGAACAACATCAATTTTAATATAAACAAACAATAAAATAAATAATATTTAACATTACATCTCGACAAAATAAAATTGTACTTTTAACAAAATAAATTTAAAAAGGCAGCACAGGTTTACCCTCTTAGAGTTGTCTGAAGATTAAGTAATATGTATTTTTGCTCGAGACAGTGAAAATGTTCTTTTTATTGACTGCATTTTCTATGATGAATCTGAAATATATGCAGAAGTTTCTCCACGTTGAGTAACAAGCTGGCTGCGTGACATCATCAGGCAGCGACTCTGTCCGCTTTCCGTACTGCGCATGCGTAAATTGACTAGTCCTTGGACACACCGATCACTGTAGGTGAAGCGGTCTCGGAAGGGACGTACTGTCAAAATGCAGACCTGGAACCATCTATACCGCACACTCGCCACGGTAATGACTGTTTATTTGCCCCAGTACACTGTACTTTGAATATACCCATAGTCCATTAGAATAAAAAGAAAGCGTTTTAGACAAAACATGCAATGTTATTACAGTGTAGGCCCAACATACTAGCTTGTCTGCGTGCACAGTTGAACACAAACGAAGCAGAGGGAGTTTATATATTAGCGACATGAATTTACTTGTATCTATATCTCATTTATCGAAGTGTTAATGCATATTTACCCAACTAAGATCTAGATCTGTCATCATTGGCTGAACTTGCAGGGGCGTGTTGTTGCATTTACTGAGTCCGTGGAGCTTTTTGATCAATTGCCATATAGGTCACATCATTCTGATCCAGATACACTCCAAATATTCTACCTTTTTAGCATCATAGGCGTGTTTAAATACAACACTTAGTGAGCTGCCCTACCTAGAAAGTGCCAGTGAAGCCCAAAAGTGCTGTCTAGGTAGGTAGGTTTTGAGAGACAGGCATATTTAGAGGAAAGTTTGGGAAAAAAGTGATATGTGACATGCATGTGCTGTCTTACTGTTCAACAATGTGGACGTTTTTATGTTTATATAACTAATTATGGCTATTTAGGAGTTATCAGTACTAGATGGAGCAAAAAATCAACCATAAATTGTATAAAATAAATATTGCTTGTGCCTGGCAGTGATCTACTGTAAAGAATTAAAACTAAAGAAAAAAAAAAACCCTAAGAAAAATTATTATATTTTTATTATAATATTTAATTTTTAATCATTTTGTAATGTGCTTTTGTCATTTTATTAGTTTTTGGTATATATATATATATATATATATATATATATGGGCTGTCAAACAATTAATCGTGATTAATCTCATACAAAATAAAAGTTTGAGTTTGCATAATATATGTGTGAGTACTGTAAATAATATGTATATATAAATACACACAAATTAATGTATATATTTAAGAGAAATATGTTATTTATGTACAAAACTTTTTATTTATATTTAATATAAATTATATAAAAAATAAAAAAATACATACACTTGTATTTCTCAAATATATATAGGTTTGTATTTATATATACATATTACTTACAGTACTCACACATATATTATGCAAACTCAAACTTTTATTTTGTATGCGATTAATCACGATTAATTGTTTGACAGCCCTATAAAAAAAAAAAAAAAAAATATATATATATATATATATATATATATATATATATATATATTCATTCAATTTTAGTCATTTTAAAACTTCAACTTATTTTATGTCAGGCAACATTTTCATTTAAGTTTAAATTTATCTAATACTTTATATGGAGACATTTGAGGCCTGGCACAGAATTTTGGATTTTGCCTTTATTGCGACATAATTATGCAACCGTTTAATACTCATGAGTAACTTTCTTTTGACCTTTAATGCTTTAAATTTAATGTTTATTTTTCTCTCTTTTTAGCCTGTTTCTCCCTTTGGATTGTTTATTTTACTATAAAATGTATTCATATATTTTCTTTGCCATTTGTAAGCATCAAAAAAAGGAGTATGGAGAATATACCATATCTGTATTATAAAATAAAATCATTTTGCTTATTTCTTTTGAACAATACAGCGAGGTCAGCACCTTCCCTGCAAGCTGCACGGAGCCACAGTCTTGTCTGCGAGAACATATGCTGACAAAGCAGCAAGTAAGATGAATTAAAGGATTAGTTTACTTTCAAATTAAATTTTCCTGATAATTTACTCACCCCCATGTCATCCAAGATGTCCATATCTTTCTTTCTTCAGTCAAAAAGAAATTAAGGTTTTTACAGAAAACATTCCAGGATTATTCTCCTTATAGTGGACTTCAATGGAGCCCAAATGGTTGAAGGTCAAAATTACAGTTTCAGTGCAGCTTCAAAGGGCTTTAAACGATACCAGACGAGGAAAATGACCGATCGTTTCTCCAGATAAGACCCTTACTCCTCGTCTGGTATCGTTTAAAGCCCTTTGAAGCTGCACTGAAACTGTAATTTTGACCTTCAACCATTTGGAGTCCATTGAAGTCCATTAAAATCCTGGAATGTTTTCATCAAAAACCTTAATTTCTTTTTGACTGATGAAACAAAGACATGAACATCTTGGATGACATTAATACACTTGAATGTATTAATTGATAGTGCTGTATTTACAAATCCTCAGCCATGACCTTTATGTTAAACTTAAATGATATGAAATGCTTTAATATGAAGTGATATTCATATAATAATAATAATTTGTTCTGTCAAAGTTGAAGCTGATGTCACAGTTGTGGGCTCTGGGCCTGGAGGATACGTCGCCGCCATCAAAGCAGCTCAGCTTGGTTTTAAGGTATCAGTTCCTGTTCCTTGGTATCACAGATGCCCCCGGCTTTTGTTTTGACTGCACTGGTAACAAGCGCCTTTCTCTCACAGACAGTATGTGTGGAAAAGAACGCGACCCTCGGAGGGACGTGCTTGAATGTGGGCTGCATTCCGTCAAAGGTTTGTGATTTTACAAATGCTTTTCCAAAATGCTTTTAACTATGGTTAACTTGATTATTTTTTTGCCTTATTAAGGCTCTGCTGAACAACTCGTACCTGTATCACTTGGCACATGGAAACGATTTCGCAAGCAGAGGCATTGAAAGTAAGTTCAAGTGTAAACATGCGATATGTGTCCACATAAACATCTTTTATTGTGACTTGAACATCAAGGACTTGCAGAAGACAATAGATTTGAGTTTTTCTTCTGGCAGAAGACATTTGAACTGTAATAAATTATAGAGGATTGTGGGTATTTTAAAGTGCCCCTATTATTCCTAATGTTGTTTTGGAGGTCTCCTACAATATCATTTCATCATACATGATTCAGTCATTTCATAATTTTTTATTCTGCATTAGTTCAGGGGCTCTCATTGAACCTGGAGAAGATGATGGCACAGAAGAGCGGGGCTGTCAAAGCTCTGACAGGAGGAATCGCACACTTATTCAAACAGAACAAAGTGAGATTTTTCATTTGTTTATTCTCTGTTCACATTTGACAGTAAAGCAATAAACCTTTTAAAGCCATACATAATGATATTTTGTGATCCATAGGTAACTCACGTCAACGGTTTTGGAAAGATAACCGGCAAGAATCAAGTGACCGCAAAGACTGCTGATGGAGAACAAGTCATAAACACCAAGAACATCCTCATCGCTACTGGATCAGAGGTCACCCCCTTCCCAGGCATTGAGGTACATGAGCAATAGAGAAGAAGTAGCCTTGCTGTCTACTGCCTGCAGACAGCTGCTTTCTAAGGGAGCATCCTAACTGGATGCCCATAAGTGAACCTCATAAGAGTGATTTGAAATAATATCTTCATGCACCACCCATGGAAACCTCAACTCATAATTGATTTCAGAAGCATTTGATGTTAGCATGTTGCTAAGCTAACTGCACAAAACTTTAATACGCATTGTTGCAATATTGGGTAAAATAGTACATTCTTTAATTATTAAAATATTTAATATTATTTTTCTCTACTTTTAAGTTAGGGCTTCACTATTTGTTGAAAAAAATCTCTTTTTTGGGGGCCCAGGCACCAATGGTGTGAGGACCCTATTGTAATTGCTCGATCAATTCTTCTTCTTCGAAGTGAATCGCATTTTTGAGGGCCTAAAAATGCTCGAAAACTTTGCACACGCATCAGAAGTGGTGAAAATTTACGTTTGATAAGGGTTTCAGAATTAGGTGTGGCAAAATGGCTCAATAGCGCCACCTACAAAATTTCAATTAAGCGCCTTTCGTTCTACGTTTCACGTACAGGTATGAAATTCAGTAGACAGACGTAACAGCCTAATACCTACAAAAAAGCCCCTAAAATCTGAAAACCCAACAGGAAGTGACATATATTTAATTTTTTTTGCCATTTCCAGATGTTGTACTTTAACAAATTCCACCTACAGTCTAATCTAAAGGATTTTGTGACGTTAAATTGCGAAGATCTTGAGTTTTCGCTGAAGGGTGTCCGTGGTGGCCTGACAAAATTCGATGTTTCGCCACGAAACAGGAAGTTGTTATATCTGTCCCAAACTTCACATTTGACCAAGCTTCACATGATGACATATACATGCCATAATTTTGTTATAGTCATAGCGCCACCAGCTGGTAGCAGGAAGTGTGACAAATACCAATGACTGACATAGTCCTCCTATATTTATATACTTAAATGCATATTGCCCACTGTGCTCTGTTTTCCTAAAGCCACCGGGTGGCGGTGGGACCCTTTCATCGTTGCTTGCAGCTTTAATTTATGTTTTTTTTTCTGATAGAAGTTACAATTTATATATAATTTTTTTTAATGCTCCATTGTTTGCTGTGCTTTGTTGGGCTGCACAATTTCACCAAAAAAAAAAAAAAAAAAAGATTTATATATCATTCTGACTATAAAACAATTATTACTAATAAAATTATTAAAGCTGCTGTCCGTGATTTTTGGCCCTCTAGTGGTTAATAAACAGAACAGCACGCGTCTTGCAGAGGAACATTCTAGCCGGAGCTACTTTTCTCCGTGTATGTCTATGGCGAGTCACGCAGTTACTGTGATACTCTGCGGCGAGTCCTACCAGTTCGGTCTGAAATAGTCAAAATATAAACACTTATTATAAGTGTACCATAATGATTCAGGATAAGACAAAAACACTATTTGGAAAATGGATTCATGTTGCATATTCTCATTAATTTTTGTACATTTTTAACACAAAAAAAGTTGCGGACTGCAGCTTTAAACAAAATTAGAATTATTACAATTTTAGTATTTAACTGTAAAATAAAAAATCAGATACTTAAGAAAAAACTAATAATTATTAATATATATTTACAGTACAGCTGCAAAATGCCAATACTAATATTGTAACTGTCTTAATTTGTTCATTTTCAAAACTTTCAAAACCTTTTCTTAAACCTTCAAGCTTTTTTTGTCTCTTGTTGACAACGTCCAGTTTATAAGCACTTCTTTAAAATTACAATTTCACTCTGAGACACGCAGTGCATATATTTATTTAAATCGCAGCCTTTGAAATTTGATAATCGCACTAAGCCATATTGCGATTTTGGTTTTTATTTTGATTGTGTATTAAATTTTGTAAATGTCTTGTGATCAACATTTTTCTTGATTTGTCCACCATCTCATATAATTACACAGCCGACGTGTCGGTATGTTGCATTCAGATCATGAATATTAAATCTGAAATATTATTCCCTTGTAATAGATTGATGAAGACACTGTTGTCTCGTCCACTGGCGCTTTGTCCCTCAAAAAAGTTCCAGAGGAGCTGATTGTGATTGGAGCAGGAGTCATTGGCGTGGAGCTGGTGAGTGGACGATTGGAAGGTTATAGTGTGAACATTACAGAATTTCATTCCCTAATCATCATAAGACTGATCTAAATTGTTCATAAAAGTGCATGTTCGTAACATTTGAGGACTGATTATGCTTCTGAATTGGGTTTGATTATGAAGATCCATTCTGTTTGTTCCTAGGGGTCTGTTTGGCAGAGGCTTGGTGCCAAGGTTACAGCAGTGGAGTTCCTCGGCCACGTCGGTGGAATGGGCATCGACATGGAGATCTCCAAGAACTTCCAGAGAATTCTCCAGAAGCAGGGGTTGAAGTTCAAACTGAGCACCAAGGTCATGGGCGCCAACAAGAGACCTGACGGCAAGATCGATGTGGCGTGAGTGCGGCGTTTCTCCAAATGCTGATTAGGATCGAAATTCTTCTAGTGCTTTTGCCCATTATGTTGTTTCCGTTGGTTAGTGTGGAAGCTGCAGCTGGGGGCAAGAACGAGACGCTCACCTGTGATGTTCTGCTGGTGTGCATTGGCCGCCGTCCCTTCACTGGTAACCTCGGTCTTGAGTCTGTCGGTATTGAACTGGATAACCGCGGGAGAATCCCTGTCAATGGCCGTTTCCAGACTAAAGTGCCCAGGTATGGAGATTTCAAATGATTTGTCTTGCATTTGTTGCGACAAACAAGTCTTAATTTGTGTTTCTAATCTCTTTTTAGTATCTATGCCATTGGAGATGTTGTAGCTGGACCCATGTTGGCCCATAAAGCCGAGGATGAGGGTATTATCTGTGTCGAGGGAATGGCAGGAGGAGCCGTCCATATCGATTACAACTGTGTTCCCTCCGTTATATACACACACCCTGAGGTCGCCTGGGTCGGCAAGACTGAGGAACAGGTCAAAGAGGAAGTGAGTAGACTCGTTGTTATTTTAGCACACCTCTCCATCTTAAATTGTATGTCACATCTAACATTTCCTCCTAAAATGGCATATAATTGCCCGTTTTCCAGGGTGTGCCATATAAAGTGGGCAAATTTCCCTTCGCGGCCAACAGCAGAGCCAAGACGAATGCTGATACAGATGGACTGGTAAAGATCATCAGCCACAAGGACACAGATAGGATGTTGGGAGCACACATTCTGGGAACGGTAATGATATATCTGCTTTTGCTTTTCTTGTGTAGGAGGTCATTTTTAATGATATGATAATTAATTAATTATTAATTATCATTAATTATTGATTTTCATTTTACAGGGGGCAGGGGAGATGATTAATGAGGCTGCATTAGCTATGGAATATGGAGCATCATGTGAGGATATTGCAAGAGTGTGTCACGCCCACCCTGTAAGTGTCTTTTTTTTATGTTCTCTGTTCTTAAAGGGTTAGTTCACCCAAAAATTAAAATTCTGTCATTTATTACTCACCCTCATGCCGTTTCACACCCGTAAGACCTTCGTTCATCTTCAGAAAGCAAATTGAGATATTTTTGTTGAAATCCGATGGCTCCATGAGGCCTGCATAGCCAGCAATGACATTTCCTCTCTCAAGAACCATTAATGTACTAAAAACATATTTAAATCAGTTCATGTGAGTACAGTGGTTCAATATTAATATTATAAAGCGACGAGAATATTTTTGGTGTGATTTTAGCAGTTTGGCGGTTTGACACTCAATCCAAATCGTGATTCAACATAACACTCCCAAACTTCATGAAGCAATGTTTTGAAATCGGTCATCACTAAATAAGTTGTTTTTTTGGCGCACCAAAAATATTCTTGTCACTTTATAATATTATAAAGTGACGAGCTGTTGGAGGAGTGGACGGGAGCGCAGTCGTAGGTGTACAGGGAATAAAGGAGTGGACTCAGCACACAGCCCTGTGGGGAGCCGGTGCTAATTGTGATGGTGGAGGAGGAGTAGGAACCAATTCTCACTGTTTGTGGGCGGTTGGTGAGGAAATTCAAAATCCAGGTGCAGGTAGAGAGGGGAAATCCTAGGTGCAGCAGTTTATCTACCAGTGTGCCTGGTATGATGGTATTAAATGCTGAACTATAATCTATAAACAGCATTCTAACATAAGTTCCTGGCAGCTCCAGGTGGCTGGTGTAAAGGGCTGTGTTGATGGCATCTGCTGTTGACCTGTTTGTTCTGTATGCAAACTGATGGGGGTCAAAGCTGTGAGGGAGGCTGGCCTTGATGTTCTCAGCGATCAGTTTTTCAAAGCATTTCATGACCACTGAAGTGAGGGCTACAGGCCTGTAGTCATTAAGACTACTGACTATAGGTTTTTTGGGAACAGGGACAATTGTGGCAGACTTTAGGCAAGTGGGGATGGAGGCTTGTGTAAGGGAGATGTTAAAAATCTTTGTAAAGACCCCTGAGAGTTGGTCTGCACAGGCCTTCAGTACTTTGCCGAGTACTCAATCTGGTCCAGCGGCCTTGTTTGGGTTCACTGTCCTCAGCACACGTCTCACTTGGTGTTCTTGTAGCGTGAGAGTGTGCAGCGTGGTGGAGGCAGTGTGACTGGATGCGGTGTTGTTGTCTCAAACCGGGCAAAGAAACAGTTCAGCTCCTCTGCCAGTTCAGCATCGCCTCCGACAGCCACAGGTGGTCTGCTCTTGTAGTTGGTGAAATGTTGTAGTCCCTGCCATACCTGCCGTGAGTTGTTCTGTTGCAGATAGTCCTCTATTTTCCTCCAGTAATTCTCTCTTGCTGCCTTAATGCCTCTCTTTAGGTTAGCCCTCGCTGCGCTGTACTGGGCCTTGTCCCCGGACCTGAAAGCAGAGTTACGTGCTTTGAGCAGAGACTGTACTTCTCTGTTCATCCAGGGTTTGTTATTGGGCTAGTCTCTGTATATTGCTCCAGGTCCTGTGACTCAAAAATACTCCACTCTGTGTGTGCAAAACAGTCCTGAAGCTGAATGAGGCCAGGTTCTTATTGTCCTCTTTTCTGGCTTAGTTTGTCTTATCAGCGGGGTATATGCTGGGAATAAGAGCAGTGAGAGATGGTCAGACAGGCCCAGATGTGGCATGGCCACTGCTCTATATGCGTGTTTTAGGTTGGAATAAACACGGTCCAGTGTGTTCTTTCCCCTGGTGGCACACTGTACATACTGTACAAATTTAGGGAGCACAGTCCTTAAACACACTTGGTTAAAATCCCCTGCAACTATATGTACTCCTTCAGGATAGGCCTGTTGCTGTTTGTTCATTAAGTCATGCAACAGCGTGAGAGCTATGCTAACGTTAGCCTCTGGTGGTATGTACACAGCAGTGATGAGCACTACCGAGAACTCTCGCGGCAGATAATGGGGTCTACACAATACCGTCAGTGCTTCCAGGTCCGGACAGCAGTGGGTGTATATGGTCTTACAGTTCTTACACCAGCCAATGTTGACGTACATGCACAGACCCCCCACCCACCCTCTGTTCTTACCGGAGTCTCTGTTCCTGTCGAATCAATGCATGGAGCGCTCTGCTAGCTTAGGGTGACCATATGCGCCATTCTCCCAGGATGCGTCCTGTCCAGGATTTCTAAGTTGCATAAAATGTCCCAGTTTTGGTTTTGTTTTCATATTTGCGGAAGGTAACAACTGAAAAATAATTTGACCAATAGCATGCATTATACATAATCAACCGATCATGGCTTGCAAGAAGGCTGGATCTACAGAGAACGGTCAAAGCACTGCAAATACGACAACATTTTAATGCATTGCATGAAGAATGTCAATAAGAACAGTGGCTTGCACAGACCTCCGTGTAGAAATCGTGTTCCTAAATCGCGTTCCGGGGGCACATCGATATGACCACTTTCACAATTAAAGAGGCAAGGGCTCAAGCCATTTTAGGCAATTTAGAAATCCTGGACAGGACGCGTCCTGGGAGAATGGCGCATGTGGTCACCCTATGCTAGCTGTACCGCTGTGTCCGGGATCAGTGGGTGTAGTCAAGTCTCAGTTATTATCATCACATAACAGTCGCGGATGGTGGAATTCCCAGCAATAAGCAGATCCAGTTCATTCATTTTATGCACAACGGATCTAGCGTTGGTGAGAAAGATGCTTGGTACAGATGGCTTGTGTGGTCGCTTTTTCAGTCGCTTTTTCAGTAGTCCTCCCCGGCAGCCCCTCTTCTGCCGTCTCTCCCGACGCCGCCTGCGTCGCCTCCCCGGCCCGAAAACAATCCAGGCAGATCCCGGAGGCCTCGCTATGTCCTGCGGGATGTCATGAGCGTGATGGAACGAGCTCGTAACATTACTCTGACACCGTAGGCCGATATTAAGCAAGGTCGATTGACTATATGCGTGTCTTGCTTGAGAACACGTCTTCACACACACTACACACGCCGCATACTAGGGCTGCACGGCTGCATGCAATTTGGCAAAGGCTGCGATTATTTTATGCGTGGCTTGTCAGAGCTGTACGGCTCTGTGATCAGTAGTAAATGCTTCTCCATCTGAAAGCTAGAGGGTGCTCTTGCGCAGAAAATCAAAATATGCCCTGCAGCAGAAGATAACATGCATCATATCGCTGTAGCTGAATAAACAGAAGATTGAAACGCTTGGATTAATTAAACATGACTAATAAACACACGACTGCCTTATTCTATGTAAGAAACCACATCTCACAGAAGGACGCTCAGCTGTCGTTATGAAGTGAGTTTGGAGTAAAAACATATTAAATGTTGTCTTTTGTTGGACAAGATGTTAATAAATGCTTCTCGTGTCTGAAAAGAAGTTTAACGTGTGTTGCTTTTTCAAATGTACATTATAAGCGACTCAAACTCGCAGTGCTTTCAGATGGATTAGCATTCAGAGCCATACTTCATTGACAAGCCGCGCATAAAACAGGCGCAGCCTTTGTGATTTCATAATCGCGTTTAAGTGATAATCGCGTTCAAGTTCAATGTTATTTTTCGTATTGTGCAATATATATCGTGCAGCCCTACCGCATACACGATCAAACAGCACCGTATCAGAGAGCCAAAAACTGCTGCGCATAGATAGATACTTTAATTTCTCTATTAAGTTACTATTTTTAATAGTCACTTCTGAAGAATGAACACACTAATCTTGGCCATTGTTGTTTTGTTTGTTTTATTGTAAAATAATTCATATTAAAATTACATATAAAAAATGTTATTATTCATAATAATACATTATTTTTTAAAATGTAGGTTTTTTTTTTATAATTGTAACATTTGTTTTTCAAAACCTTTTCCTCTTTTCCCAGACTGTATCAGAGGCCTTCAGAGAAGCCAACCTTGCTGCTTCGTTTGGAAAAGCTATCAACTTCTAGATTTTCTTCACATACTCTTGTATATAAATACATTATCTGCTGCATTTTTTTTCCAAAACAGTTCACACAATTTGTAGATCTTCAATCTCTGGGCCTTCAGATGTACTCTTCATCCATACATCCAGAATAATCCTGTAAAACACTTAGTCTGTTATTTAAATGTCCTAATAAAGAAGTTTGGGTCTTGTTGAACTTCGCCTGAATGAGAAAAATATTGTGTGGATTTTTTATAAATCAGAGTTGTTCAGTTTCATGATCAGTCTCCTGAACACCAAAGCAATAATTTTGATGGTTGGAAAAATTGACATTGGCTGTATTGATGCACATGGGAGGTGAAATAAAGAGAAACATAATTATGCAGTGTTAGATCTTGCTTTCACTACGGGAGATGTGCTGTGTATTACACTTGAGGAGTTATGAGGTTTTCAAAAGATAACTTCATGCAGTTTTTGGAGGGTAGTTGAAGGAATGTTCTGAGATAGATAAAGATTTCCCTTCCCTTGTTTGCATCGGCCAGTGTCAGCAAATATAAATTACTTATAATTAATATTAATGAATAATAGCAAAGGATAAGACATGATTTGAAAGAGCAATATGTTATATATGAACAATATGATCTTTTAGCGTTGCATGAATTCATGAGTTTACCTGCAGTTCCTCCTTCAGACCATTAGAGGTCATTGTCTCCTGCATATCGCAATGGTTAATCTCGACATGTTTCTCTCAGTCTGACAACCAGAAAGAGCCCAGAATGATATTTTGTCTTGTTATATTATTTTGAATTGATATTTTGAACAGTTCATTCTTATAAACCTTTTTTCCTGAAATGTTTTGATTAAATTGTGATTATGCAACAATTCCTCTTTTTTTTGCCTATTTAATGCAATTTTAAATGTGTTTTAGGTTTTCAGATACATTCTGGAGCCAATCAATGTATGTGCCTACTTCAGATACCTCATAATAAATTGATGAAGAAAGGCCCAAAAAGTGATCACTAATGGCTTCTAACAATTTGCATGGACTTACTGAACTCTTGCCAGCTGAGACCATGTCTTGCACAGTGGGAGCTGGGATGGTGTGACCAAAAGCAGGAAGGATGGGAGGTTGTCGGGTGTTACTGTACCTGAAGACAATCTCTTCCTTTGTGGTCTAAAAAAATAAACAGCTTGGGGTAGAACTGAGGTTATGATTATTATTATTGCAGGAGATGAAACAAAAATTAACTGAAAGCCACCATGAAATTAGCTAAATAAATGATTTATCCGTTCACAACATTATTTTTTGTTCTTTTTTATGTGCCATTGTAACTTCCCCCTCTTCCTGCAGCGACATCATGGGTGCTTCTCAATATCCCTCCTCGTCTCCTCGCTCCTCCGTCCTCCATCCTATGACCCGGAAAACAATCGAGCTCAGCCATCTTGAAGGACATCTCAATTCTCTAATTGCACCGCGAGGAACGAGGAGTGAGGAGGCTTCCTGAGGAGTCATGAGCGAGGATACAGGTGCATCCTTTGCGGAAGTCTTTCTCATTGAGAAACGTGACGCACGCATAAATTCTCCTCCCCCTTTTTATCTGTCACAATAATTTAAATGTATGCTTTACTGTTACAGATTAAATAAACTTTATATCTCATATATTTCAACTAGGCATCTTGCTTTATTAATATTTATTATATTTTTTTAAATAACCAAACTTTAACAACATGTGGTTAGATCCCTCGAGCGCAGCTAATGACGCTTTGAAGTGACGCTAAAGGGAGCGAGGATAAATCATTTCACTTGATTCAATTCCTCCGTCCTCTCGGCTGCGTCCGAAAACTGAAAAATGCTGCCTTCCGAGGACACATTTCAAGGTAGTAAGGCATCAAGGCACGTCCGAATCCAATGTTAGCTTCACTTCCTCTCTCATGAGATACCTTCCTCAGATCGATTTTTGAAGGAAGCATAGATGTATCCTTAGCTGCCTTTGATATCCCACAATCCTGTGCTTTCCATTCTGTGACAGTTGAGCTAGAAAAATAAAGATGGCGTCCGAAGGTTGCGTTTGCTGCTCAGTTTGTGTATAAATGTACGATTTTGATCAACATATTTCAATTTTGATATCATTTCTATCGAGAAATTACTACTGTAGTAATTAAATATTTGTTTAGTTCTCACCAAAGCTTGCGCTATATTACTGTAGATCATTAAACTGTTAAGCTGCCTCAGAAGTCTGTCCGAAATCAATTTCGTGAGGTACCTTCATGCACAAATGCTGCCATACAAGTCATTCTCTTATAAGATAGCGAGGCAGCAAGACAGCTACCTAGGTTTTCGGACGCAGCCCTCGTCTTTTCCTTGCGTCCTTCCCTGGCATCCTGGAGGGGTGGAGCTAAGACGCGAGGAAAGGAAGCAAGGAAAGGAAACGAGGATGCACAAATAAGAATTGAGAAGCACCCCTCTTCTCTGATGACGTGTTTACTCAGGGTTGCCAGGTTTTCATAATAAAACCCTCCCAATTGACCCTTCGCCGAGAGTTTGATTGACAAGCGATCTAACCAATCATAACGCCGAATCCACAATTTTGTCCAACAAAGCAATCAGGGGAGTAGATTAACCTCGGTGGACTTGAACTTGAAAAATGGTGTGTACTGACATCTTTCCGCGTTAATAAATTAACTAGTAGGAAGAGATGATTGGTTCACGAGCCGCTTGAGCTGAGACGCTACAGTGGTCTGTCACGACACATTAAAGAGCCACAAAACAGTTTTTATTGTTCGAATTTCTTAAAAAATTACACAGTTTGAAAGCTGGGACTTTGTTTAATATCATAAGAAACCTGCTCTGTCTTGTCTGTCGACGTGTTGTCAGGGTCCTCTTTGCTCCGCAATGTATTTTTCACTCTGTGTGGCGTGACAGCGCCATGGCTTGCCAAATTGCATCTTAAGGTGGTTACCCCTGTAAAAATCGCCTTCTGGGGGTTCTGGTTTTGGCAGGGTTCCCTTTGTAAAATTCACATTAGAGGGACTAAATACCATGTCATTAGGGGTCGCTTTAACTGGAAAACATGAAAAACAACCCGTGACAACAGTGTTAAAGTACCCCAATTCCACGGGAAAACAGCAGATTTGGCAACACTGTGTTTACTGGCGCGAGGACAGGAGAATGTGTCGCTCATGAGATGGACCAATAGCAAACCACAACCATCGAATCAGTTCCTGAGGGAGAAAATCATGTCCCATCCTACATTTTTTCTTGTTCACGAAGCCATTTAACACAAGAAAAGGCGACTTCTGTTTCATTGTGACTTGATAGTTGACAGTACAGACAGGTATGCAAGCATTTCACATTTCTTCTCACTTTTACAGCTGACGACAGACTCTCAGCAGCCTCATTCTTTTTTTATTCCTAAATCCTCAGCAGACGTCAGTATATAAATAACGCTATATCAGTTGGGAGATGCTTGTCATTGTTTAGCAGATGGTGATAAAACCTTAACACTCCATTAAACACATTTCAGTGCCCACCCTTCATTATCCCCTGAGCTCATAACTCAATTTAGCTCTATTTAGGGTTTCCAAAACGGTTCATGGCAGGGGCGATTCTAGGGTCAGAGCTTTAGGGGTGCTGAGCACCCAATGAGCCCCACTGCCACCACCCACCCTCTTTTCACACAAAAACAAAAAATATGTCTATTGAAAAATAACTTTATAATTTTAACATTGATTCAACTAACTCCAAAATCCAGATTTTTTTTTTTTTTTTTTTTTTTGTTGAGAACTTTTCAGAACACCAGCTTAATTGTGAGAGTTCACACAGACAGCCCCCTGTAACAAACACAAAACCTTCTTCACTCAGCTGGTTTTCCTGACCGTTAACTCCATGTGCCTCCTTTTGTATCAACAGTCATCAGATTGGTTACATTAGATTCAACTTTTTTGTCATTGAACAAAGTAACTGCATGCGTCTTGCGGAAGAACATTGTAACCGGCGCTACTTCTCTCTGTTTATGACTATGGACGAGTCACCCAGGTCCTGTGCTACTCCACAGCGGCGGCGACCCGCTGGACTAAAATAGTCCGAAAATAAACACTTATTATAGGCAGGGTGCGATTTGTGGGAAAAAAAAAAAAAAAAAAAAAAAACAGAGGGGGGGGGATGTTTTGAAAAGCTTTTTATTTATTTATTTATTTATTTATTTATTTATTTATTTATTTTTTAAATTTGTTAAAAACCACAGCGGAGCTATATAGCCTACTATTTTTGGCAGCTGTTACATAAACATTTTTACAAAAAAAAATCTTCTGATTTAACCTTGAGATTTGAAGTATTAGATAGCTTAGATATTTGCAACACTACAATGACACTAATAACTCTTCATTTCTGATAGAATTGTGAAATCAATCGGTAGTTATTAATAGAATAACGAGACACAAACCTTTACATTCAATCGCGTTTGGTCCCATTTATTTTTGATCACAGTGCATACACACAAACTTTTAGTCCAAAAGTGCGCACATTTGGAGAAATGCACGTTTACCTCAGATTTCATTAGATATAATACAAGCTGGGCCGTACGCAGGGTTTTAATAATTACCGAGGTCACAAAATGTATTTTGCTAGGGGGGGTTGGGGGCATGCTCCCCCGAGAAAAATTAGATTTCCCTGGTGTACATATGTGCATTTTAAGACGTTTTAAGGCCAACAAATTGGATAACAATAGCTTTAAAACCATGTCAACAAATACATGCATGCCTGCACAGTTTTGAGGCAGCTTTAATCGCATGTTTGGTAATTTCATGACTTAACTTACAACAGAACAACGACGGTCATTGCTCGCAGTTTCTTTTGCGCTTTATTTAAGCTATAATAAAGTAATTATGCAGAGCGCGCCGGCGCATTTGCGCAGCAATTCTTGAGTGCGCGCCACGAGCAGAGTACAACGGCTGATTGGACAGTCATGTTAATTTTTAGCGACATTTTTAGTTTTACCAACATAGCCTGACAACATCTCATCTGACTGCAGTTCACTGTTTTCAACTGAAGCTCGTCGTCTCCTGCACCTTTTCCGCGCTTGTTTGACTTGAGCCTGGCGCTGAGGCGAAGTCGGAGCGCGCGTCTGAAAAGTGTCCTGTTTGTTGTGGTCGTAAAGAGACAGTTCTATATAAACGCAGCGTTTTACTTGGCGATGTTTTAAAAAAAGATTTATATTTTTGGTATTTTATATGCTCTGTTGGTGGTTTGAGGAGTAGCATCACCCAGGGGGGATATTTTTTTTATACTGACTCCAGTAGGCTACTCACCGATATGGTTTCGGAATCGGAACAACTCTAGGTAAAAGGAAAGAAGTGTGAGAGCTTTGGAGCAACTTAGTTGATTCACAACACTACATAACGGGTTCTCACTCTGCGTGTGTTTCGCGCTGGATGACGGTCGTGCTGAGCGGTGCAGGTACAGAGAAGTAGAAGAAGAGAACAGGATGACACCATTTGCTAAGGGGGATGTTTTCATTTTCATCCTTAACACATACATTTTAAACCACAAACTACGGAGTATGTTTTGGACATTATTTAACCTTGTAAAAGACGAACAAAAATTTTAGAATAACAACATTTCTTACTCCAAGTTTTAGGGGTGCTGAGCTCCTTTTTAGGGGTGCTGAAGCACCCCTAAAAAGGGGCTAGCCTCGCCCATGGTTCATGGGCTGATGCAAAGCTAGGTAATTATATCGAATGTAAAATCAAAATAAACAAATAGGCCTGCATATAATCGTGCGATAATCGTGACAATTATCAAATCAAAGGCTGTGACTTAATTAAAGGCACAATATGTAAGATTTTTGGATTAAAATATCCAAAAACCACTAGAACAGTGTTATATATTTTGTTGACGTCTGTACTTACTTTATCCTAGATGTTTCCAACAATGTTTCAATCCAGAGAAATAAGCAATTTTAACCAGGATACGGACCGTGTATGTGCGTTGCCTATCAATAACATCATTACAGTGTTACCTTTGATTTCCGGTTTTATTTTGTAGAAACCATGGAAACACCAAAGATGCTTCAATATATTATATGTTGTATTACACAAGGGAACAACCTTTTGGATACATTTACACACAGAAAATTCTGTTTGAATCTCGTTTTCTTGACTTTCCGTGAGTAGCCTACCATGTTTTTACCATGCCATTTCTGTGTTTATATTTGAATATTTTTTTCTGAAAAATTCTGTAGTTAAATAATTGCTGAGGAATATAACTGCCACCTGCAAGAGCAAATATGATGCCACAGACACTGAATTGCACAGAAACCATGATAAATGCATCCATATCATTTTTTTCATTCCACTAATGCAACATGATATTCATATTGCATTTCAAGCTTCCTTCAATGAATCTAAATATAAAAAGCTTTCAGGAAGTGACACGCCTGTTGATGGTCTGTAATATGCTGATCTGTGATTTGATTTCGTTACCGCACAGGGCAAACCAGCAATGTAAAGTGATGCATTATGTGCTTTAGTCTAAAAATTCTCATCTGTATGATGGCTATATGATCAAACCAGAGTGCTCTGAAGTTCACACACTGATAATGGGAAAGTTTTAACCACAGAAACTCAATTAGCTACAGGTGACTGATGGTGAAAATAGAGTCAGAGAAATAAAATTAGTGTAAGAATTAATTCAGCCAGTTTTAGCTACTCTATTTTGGTTTTTGGTTAATTCTGAACTAGTTTCAGTTTCTTAAATTACATTAAACTGGTTCAGATGTGAAGCATCTATCATGGGCAGTGATTTTCCAGTCACACCAAACGGGTTAATCTTCATGTTTTCCATGTGACCATTTATAACTGTCTGTCTGTAAATATCTAAAATGTTCAGGTTTTTGAATATAACTGCTAAATGTGTATAAATCCTAAAGTAGGATGTAATACCAAAACACTGCTGGAATGAATACAATCTGAAACAAAATGCTTATACTGACACAGTAATTACACAATAGATATATGACCCCGAAAAACTATATAGTGACACCACTGTCTAGACATACTAAATAAAAAATTGTCATATGAAGCCCCCTTTGTTATTTTCCAGTCACATAAAATGAGTCACAGCCACAAGCAATGACCCAGAGTATCTAATTTTGTTTGGAAAATCTGCTTTCATGTGATGGAAGACAGGCAATAAAAGTCACTACATGTGACGTTTAATGACATTTTCTGTGGTTTAAAATAACCTCAAGGGTATTTTGTGGGATTTTATGTTTCCTCTGGAAAAGGCATCAGGTAAACACAAGGCACCATTACAATACAAAGATTTGGTAGGGTCCTCTTTTCAGGAACTTGTGTCTAAATTTAATTAAACTATATAAAATAATCACCAATAAATAATAGAGTAACATAACTGTCTAAATAGCAAGTAATATCAAAGACTATAGACAAAGTCCCTTTAAGACAAGTCATTTCACTCGGCGGCCATCTTTGCAGCATCATGCAGCTCCTATCTCTTTGAATGGGGAAACATCAAATTCTCCAAAACTGTTCAACAACCTTACGATTAAATTTCATATTTGAAATCACCAATCAAATCAAACAACAACTGTCTCATAATTTGTTTTCCAAATGCTCGAATCATGACAAAAAAACCCGGTATTTTTCAGGCTGGATCAAGCTAATGCGCATGCGCAGACGTAAATGCGCGTCTCCTGTGCCTCATTTCGGAGGAGTGTGTCTGATTGTTTCTATAGAAACCGGTGCTTCTAACGGCCGCTGCAGTGACGCGATGACTTTACCAGTCGGTGATTGGCTCTTATTTTTTAGAAGGCGGGACTTATTCCGCCATATTGCGCGTTACACTTTCTCTCATTCAAAACAATACGAGTGACATGTCTTGTGTTATAGAGTGCCCCAGGGATGACGCGTTTTTGTAGGCAAAACCCGGAAGCGAGTTAGCATTTTAGGACTTCCGGTTCCAACGCCGTCAAGTCTATGCGTTTTTTGAATGGGTTTTTGCTAAATCGCCTGAAATAAGGTCTGTGGTAAACAAAGCCTCTAAATACTTTCACGTTTTGATCTATGACATAAAACACACTAGTTATAACCCACTTGTGATTTTTTAAACTTTTACTGTGTCTTAAATTCGGCGGTTGCTAACAAATTGCTAAAAGGGACTATTTCCTTTGGCGGGGACTTTAGACGTCATCATGACAAACAGGACATTTGGACAGCATTTCTCATGAAAAAGTGGATAAGTATTCATACACAGCGCAGATCATAATCAGTGAGCATGTTTTTAAATAGAGTTGTTTTCTAAATAAAGTTTGAGGACGCTTGGTGGTGACGACGTTGATCCGCGACCATGGTGTGCTGTAGTCCGTTTATAGCCTACTGTTAGCCTTTTATATCTGACCACTTTATTTAGGCTTCAAAATGTACAAATGTTGTGTTAACTTGTAAAGATTATCTTGATAGACAAAACGTGTAAGTGTCATAACCCTTTGTTAAACACAGAGCTTATTTTCTGCGATTTTCCAAAAGTCTATGGGAAAAATGAATAGGCTTTCAGTCGAGGGAACCCATGCGCTGCTAACTTCCGGGTTGGCCTACAAAAACGCGTCATACCTGGGGCACTCTATTCTATACCAAGCGGCAACCTCCCCCTTTCTCTCGTGAAGCCAATACGGAAGTAACTTAAACTGCGATTCATCGACTGGCCGCTAGGGACAGGCTCCAAAAGAGAGCAGAATCTCATAGAGTCCCATGTTAAATTGGCCAAGTTTATAGCAGAAAAAAACATGTTTACAAGTTGGTTCAAATTGTGGTTTTGGTCTATACTGCTATTTTTGCCCTTCATGACAACTCTGAGGGGGGTGAATTTTTTTATAACTTATCCGTTTAAATTATATTAAGCCTTAAAGTTCTGCATAATTAAGGGCGTGGTCACTTGAGTGACAGGTAGATTGCGCTGCTGTCTGTGAGCCGTCATGTTACCTCAGCTGCCGCTGAATTTGGCATCTCAGCCGTATTTGTGCTCGATTATTTTATACAATTATAAAATATGGCTTGCTGCATAATATTCGAGACTGATGTGTGTCTGTGTAGATGTGCATGCATGGGGAAGAGACACAGGACACACGTTGTTGGATCGTGGCATTGGCTGAAAGTTTTGGTTGTGAGATTTACTGCAATGACAATGGTGGGAGGATATCAAAATCCGACGTCAGCACTGCTTGGATATTATAACTAAAACTGCTGCACTATTTTGAAAAAAATATACTTTGGACACAGGCTCATTTGTTTGTTAGATACGATCACTGCTCAGATTGCATCCTTTCTTGAAGAACCATGACAGAGAGCAGATCATTCAGAAGAAATGTGACATGTTTTTTTGTTTTGCAATGGACATTCATATTTTACCCAAGTGCCACGGATTGGATTCATCTCGCGATCTCTATTTCATTATAAAGGTATGAAGTCCCATTTGATTTTCCATGTTGCTATTTGCACAACCAACACTACTGGTGTTGGAGCATCTATATCTTAAAGAAACACCATAGCTTGACAGTAAACCTTTAGAACGTTCTGATGATAAAACTTATCTTCATTAATATTTTAGATCGTATCTAAGATAGATAGATAGCTCCTTTGCTGCTAACATGGTCACGTCGAGCTAGGCGGGCGTGGTTTCAGCAACCAGTCATATCAGCTCAAACCACCTCCCCGCCTCTTTGCCCATTTTCAGTTATCCGGGAGTGACGTGCGGTGACGCGCAGCAAAGATGGCCGCGGCCTCATTTAGGCGTCAAAACTGCTGTTCAGAACTCTATGGGTGACGTCACGGACGCTACGTCCATATTTTTTTACAGTCTATTGCTGCGTTCACGTCACATAGTATTTACCGGAATCTTGAGATAACAACACGTGACGTTATATTCGGAGCTGTTCACGTCCTTTTGGTCCTTGAACTGGGAATTAAGCGTTTCCATGGCACCACTATCAACGCCTAAATGAATCTACAGCAGTCAGGTGGTACAGCAGCCACGTGGTACATCTGGGAGCTTTCAGAAAACTCCCAGCTTACAAGCTGTAATTACGAGCTCTACGAGGACGTGAACGCTTTTTACAAGCAAGAATCTCCTAACTACAGGAATTACGAGGCCGCGTGAAGGCACCTTATGTTCTATCCACAAGTTTCCTACGCCCCATGAGGCCTTGCGTCAAACGTGGGAGCGTCTTCCGGTTCGAAGTAAACAAGCTGGACGTGACACTCATTCATTTAACAGTTGACAGTCATTCAAGATTTAACGATCCAAACTTGCGAACGTTTGTTTTTTACTTAAAGATTTAAGATTCCGGCATCAATATTTGAACAATGTTTTACAATAAAAAAAATGTTACAGTAATAGTAATGTATTAATTTATGTCGAGTGCACATCAATCATGCTAAATCTAACTGATATTTATATAGACATGAAAAGAAAACACAGACCTATTCAGTTGCGCCTGCTTCCATTTATTTGCGATCACAAGAATGCAAAAAACAACTCCACTAAGGCTTTTAAATTCAAAGACTTACACATTTAGAAATATGTTGATAACATACCCTATGTTTACGTCACTTTTCGGAGCATTTCTATTTATTTTCCTCTAAATTATGCGATGATTGCTATCCGAGGATGTTTGCGCGATCTCTCCGTCTATCTATCCTGATCCTTTCAGCCAGAGCAACAGAGGGAGCTCATGAGAAGACAACGGGAGTTATGAGTTATACGAGTTAACCGGAGTGTGTGAATCTGTGAAAGATATGCATTTGTCAGGAATCAACAAAGGCACAGGGAAGAGACAGATAAAAAATTAAACCAAATAAATACACGATTATAATCACATCTTCATTCCTCAAGCAGTCTCTGATATTTTCCATAAACGTGTGTATTTATTATCGCAATGGTTAACATAAGTAGCCTTTAGCATCGCATACAGTGGAAACGCGACTGGCTCTGGCACGCACGATAAAAAAGGAGTAAAATATAACATCATAAGGCTTTGGTGCATCAGTGACGGGAAGTACAGACAGCGGGTTGTTCAAGTATTGCAGGGTCAGGATGCTCTAGTCATGCAGCAGCACTTTTGTGGAAGGTCAGTAAAGTAAAGAGCAATTAAGGCCACGAAAACTTTATTGTATTGTGATATTATTAACTAATAGGGCTGCACGATTTGGGGAAAATGTCATATTGCGATTATTGAGGTCAATATTGCGATTGCGATATGCGATAGCGATATAATAAACAAATAGTATCAGGAGTCATCTTGCTTGGTTCTCAATGAAAATACACACACAGATTACTGATAATGCTGAAATGTGTATTTCTTAACTCAAACTAACAACAACAACAAATAAATGCACAGTGTTATAAAATAAAGTATAAGGTCTAACTGTAGTATTAATTTTCATGCACAGAAATGTAATAATTAAATGTAAAATGACACTGGTCACTGTATAAATTTAACCCTCTACAGCACAGCGTTGCCCTCAGGCAATGGAAAGTTTTCTTAAGCCCTATGTTTAGTAAATATTTCTTTAAATGATATCAACCAATTAGAAAGGTCGAGAAAGTACCAAATAACAGTTCAGTAAGGTGTTGGAGTCAATATCAAGCACCATTTAAAGGTGGGACGTCCTGTTCTGACACATGGTCACAGGAGCACATGGTGTGAGAAGAAGGCAATATTATTTGCTTTAGTAATCTTATTTAAAATGACATGAACTGTACATAAAAAATATGTGTGTGTGTTTGAAGGTGTAGAGAAGCCTTTTGTCAGGTTTTATGAAGTTTTTTTTATTTTGCATGTTCAGAAATTCAGTTTTTCTTTTCGTTGTGTGATAAGGGGTACTTTTTGAGGAGGTTTTAGACAGTACCTCTCATTGGCAACAATGTATTATAAGAAGGGAAGATGCAAGGTTCCTGGGTGTGCAGGAACACCCAAAGTGATGTGCAAAAATTGTAACATACACCACTATGTCACAGCAGAGAAGAAGTGCTTTTTGAAGTTCCGTACAGAGTGAAATCTTATTACATGAAGTACATTATATGGCATAGCACACTACATGATACAGACCTATGCATGTATCAAATTCAATACATCAATGTCTTTCAAGTGTTTTTCCCTTTTTACTTAATGATTTCTTGAATTTTTTTTACAAAAAAAAATTGATTTTGATGATAATTTTCTCTATGACTCTGTACCATTGTCGCACAACGTTGCCCCGAGGCAACGAAAAAATTTTTTTTAATCAATAAAATGTTCCCAAAAGAACCAAAAAATTATGTGGAATATTTTTTTTCATTTGCCATCAACATGTGTGCAGTAGAGGGTTAATATAGATTAATCTTTGTTAAAGCTGTGTTTTGGTGTTTGATTTACATGACAGACAACAGCAGGTATTTATAGGTTGCTGTCACTTTAAGAGTAAGACATGCACGCACACATCAGATAGATACACATCTGAATTCTCACCTCCTTCACTTAAGACATTAACCGAAAGTGTTTACGAGAAGACTTGCTGAGAGAGGTATTTTGACTGACAAAATGCGTGTATGTGACCATCCAAGTGCATTGAGGACGCGAAAGAGAAATCAATTTGGAGTTTGCGAGCTATAACGCGCCTCTCTCTCTCTGTGCGCGTGAGCCTTGTATGTATGTGCGTCATGTGCGCACCGATAACAGCGCTGCGTGCGATACCGAATTAAATCCTTTTGCCTCTTCTAGCGCGCTGGAATGGTTTTATTATATCTATTTCATGTGTAAACTAGCAAGACAAACACGTTCAAATGATAACCTTTCACTCTATTGCGGTTAAAGTTGCAATTGATCCGCGAAACACATGCGTCCCGAACCGTGGGCCTTGGTCCGTACGGATCACGGATCAACAACGATCCGTTTAACCACCACTAATCTGGGTTTATAATCTTATAGCCAAAATATCGCCATGCTACCATACAGAGGTAGCATTTTTTCTTGCCACCAGTTCAGTGACCGTTTGCTCCGCATCCATCTACCTGTTCTCTGCGCTGCACACCGGAAAAAGTCATGACATGACCGTGCGCGCCACACGTGCCACTGCTTAAACTGAAACTGACTGGTCTTTTTGTTAGCAGTGTATAAAATGGGCAAACGGCTCTCAGAGAATGGGTTGTCGTGTCCACACATGTATTTATTTATTTATTAAATTATTATTATTATTTTATTTCATAAAATCGCAGCATTTTGCGTCATATAATCGCACAAGCTTGACATCGATTGCGATTGCGATATGATTAATCGTGCAGCTCTATTAACTAATAATGTAGTAAACTGAGATGTTGTCCCTGAGCACCGTAACGACATCTCTCATAAAGATTTGCAACTTTACAAAGTAAACAATGATCCAAAAAACGCTTAGCCTCTTCGCTAATTAGCACACAAAATACCATTGGTATGCTACTTCCGCCGCCTCACCGGAAGTTGTACCCACGTTCACTTTTACAGTAGCGCCCCGCGGAAACAGGTGGATAGTCTTTGCTCACAATTTGATGTTTCCCCATTCAAAGAGATAGGAGCTGCATGATGCCCAGGATGCCCGAGAGGCGTTTCAAAGATGGCCGCCGAGTGAAATGACTTGTCTTAAAGGGACTTCCCAGCTAGAAATGTTATTGTTATAAGAATGTTTTGAGAACATTATGCTATGTTCTGGTAATGTTTTCAGCGGCAAGTTTTATTTTTGTTCCCAGAATATTCTCCTAAAAAGGTACAATAACATTATTTAAAAACATTGTAAAAATGTTTTGTGATATCATTGTTAGAACATTATCCCCTAACATCCTTATAACTTTTTAGAGGGAAGTTTCCCATCGGGCACTGGATGTGGACTCCAACGTCACCCCTAGACGTCAAATTTTGATCGGAAATGAAAATCAGGTATGCATTGCGGCATGAAGTGTGTCACCATTGTTGAGATTCATATGCCGATTCTTGATGTCTCTGTGTGTTTAAGTGGCTCAGTAGTTCAAAAAAGTTTGTGTACAGTAGAGTTTTTTTTTTAATAGAAAAATTTGCAGATTATTTGATTAAAACACTGCTGGTTGTCATGCTGCCAATATATATATTTACTTATTCTCTTTGACATACAACACAGTTTATCCCTTATGTTGTGTTCGGGTCATTTTGACCCGGAGAGGATTTTCTTTTTCCCAAATATGTTAGATAATGTTATCGCAGTGGACTAAAACTCAGAGCAGAACTACTTCCCAACATTTTTGGGATACTTTTTGTATTTTTTTTCCTCACCTTGTTACACTTGTGGTGTTCCCAAAACTGACAGGACTACAAAAAATAGCTTATAAATCTCTTGTTATGCTATATTTTCAACAAAATTGGATTCAATCTTTTTGTCAAGTTGTTTTCTTTTAATTAGTACAGGGTTTTTTTTTTTTGTTTTTGTTTTTTTTGGCACTCGTAATGTAGGAGTAGCGTAAGCTTTGATGCCTCTTGCGGTTTAAACAAATACGGCTGGGCAACAAACTGAAGCTCCTCTTCTCTAATATCGAAATCCTCTGACATTCCTCTTCAAAAATTCTCGTTTTAGACTTCTAATTCGTGACCATCTTTATTGAGATAAAAAGAGATTTAGATGCCGATGTCATTTGAAAGTAATAGTTTGTTTGATGGTTTGTCACCATCACGGAGACTGGTGTTTGCATTAGTTGGGTAGTTCGACTTAACTTTATAATATTAGTTTTTCTTTGGTTGTTTTAACTGTTTATTATGGCAAGTACAGCAAAAGAAAAGATGTTCAGGTAATGTTAGCTATTTGTTGATGATAACGTTTTTATCATCACATAGAGGTTTGATAATCTGACTTCACCCAATTTAATCCATGGTATGAATTTCACATTATTTGTTATAACAACTCTGTGATTCTATAGTATTGGATCTATCAGCATTTTTAAATCAGATAATATCAATTATTAAAATAAAAAAACATGCACACAAAAATTGTAAATTCCTCCAGCATTGAGACACACTCAAACATCAAGAATGCTTCATGGTGCATTCTGGGTGCACCATACAAAACTCATCCATGACTCCCAGAATGCATTGCGGCATGAAGTGTGTCGCCATTGTTGAGATTCATATGCCGATTCTTGATGTCTCTGTGCGTTTAAGTGGCTCAGTAGTTCAAAAAAGTTTGTGTACAGTAGGGTTTTTGTAATAGAAAAAATTGCAGATTATTTGATTAAAACTGCTGGTTGTCATGCTGTAGAAAAATACCAACACAATCAAAAATATGAAATTAATAACATAAATTAGACTTTGGATGAGACCAGTTGATCAGACCACTATGATGATCATATATTTACCATCAAAATCATCTGATCACAATTATTTTGGCTGTTTTTTACATAACAAACACAGTTATGACAGCCAATCAAACACTAACATTTCAATGTCAGGTCAAACTGCCCAACTAAAGCAAACACTTATCTCTATAATGGTGACAGCAAACCTAACTATTATTTTTAATAAAACATCAACATCTAAAGATCTTTTCATTCTCAACAACAACTTTTGTACACTACAGAAATAAAGTCAATCTGGTTTAAGTGAAGCTGGTAATGCTGTTTTTTGAGTTGCTTAATAATGTTGAGCTTGATGTCAAACAAAGGTTGGGTTTTCACTTTCAACCAAAATTTGAAGTCTAAGCAACATTTGAGTCCACATCCAGCAGCCAATGGAAAGCTTTCAGCTAAACTCTTCATAAGAATGTTAGGTGATAATGTTCTATCAATGTTATCATTAAACATTTTTAGAATGTTTTTAAAGAATGTTTTCCTAACTTTTAGCAGAACGATCTGGGAACTAAAATAAAACTTGCTGCTGAAAACATTCCCAGAACATTACAAATTTCTAGCTGGGTAATATCTCACCTGCCTGCTGACGTACATAATTTCTGCACCACGAGCTCTACCGAATGGAACTACAAAAAAATGTTACGAAAACGTCTATAGAGCTGTCCACAACTCACGCCATTGGTCGGTTTGCTCAAAACAAATTAGCTGAATCTTCATAGTGCACAGATGGGTCATTTCTACAGTTTGGTGGATTTTATGTCCCCATGAAACAATACTTTATATTTTACATAAAATGCTAATCAACTTTAATGCTACATGGGTTTCCATGCATAGATGTACCCCATTTAACACAAATTCATAATGAATTAGTACCTAAAAATAATAATAATAATATTATTTTTTTTTAAAAAACACTTGACGTGCAAATTCCCTTGTCCCCAATAATCTTTTCTCAACTTTACTTTGAAATAGATGTTACATATATATTTCTAAATTAGCAAATTTAAGTATTAGTATATATATTTACTTATTGTCTTTGACATACAACACAGTTTATCCCTTATGTTGTGTTCGGGTCATTTTGACCCAGAGAGGATTTTCTTTTTCCCAAATATGTTAGATAATGTTATCGCAGTGGACTAAAACTCAGAGCAGAACTACTTCCCAACATTTTTGGGATACTTTTTGTATTTTTTTTCCTCACCATGTTACACTTGTGGTGTTCCCAAAACTGACAGGACTACAAAAAATAGCTTATAAATCTCTTGTTATGCTATATTTTCAACAAAATTGGATTCAATCTTTTTGTCAAGTTGTTTTCTTTTAATTAGTACAGGGTTTTTTTGTTTGTTTTTTTTTTGTTTTTTTTGGCACTTGTTGATCGTAATGTAGGAGTAGCGTAAGCTTTGATGCCTCTTGCGGTTTAAACAAATATGACTGGGCAACAAACTGAAGCTCCTCTTCTCTAATATCGAAATCCTCTGACATTCCTCTTCAAAAATTCTCGTTTTAGACTTCTAATTCGTGACCATTGTTAAGCCTGCCACCATATAACATTCAGGGCCTCTACAATAATCTTAATCAAACCTGGTTCTGACTGAAATGCTTTTATCTTGTGCAAAATGGCACAAAGTCACACTTTTGGTGTTCCCAGTCAAAAACGACCGGCCTACAAAAAATAGCCTATCTTTCTATGTGCTATTTTATCACCAAATATTGGATTATAATAATTTAAAAATAACCACCCATTGAAAATGACTGGGGGAGATTGAAAATAAGAGAAACATATAGTGTTCAGGAGAATGTTCATCATATTCATGTTCACATATGTACTGTACATGTGCTTGCAAAGATAAAGACCTCAGACACTTGCGCTACCACACACACACACACGCATACGCAAACACATTCATGTACACAAACAATTACACAGTATTACACAGGCTTTCTTCTTCACAGAGATTAAATTTATCCTCAGATCAATGAGGCTCAGATCAGTGAGGCCTACGATCAGTCAGTTTCAAAAATAAACACAAAACCTGTCCTAATTGAAAGAAAACAAGTAAAAAAAAAGACTGAATCCAGTAATTGGTGATAATATAGCATAAAATATAGCATAACGAGCGATTTTCAAGCTATTTTTAAAAGGCCGGTCATTTTTCACCGGGAACAACAAAGGTGTTACAGTGTTTTCAACACAGCATAAGGGTTGTGATACATTTTTGTGTGTGTAAAACCATTCAATTACTTTAAAACTTCAGTCCACCCTGTATTATTAGAGCTGTTTGCCCTTTAAAATCTTACGTGTATGAACTACTAACCTCGCTACAGATTTGATTTAAAGGTGCTAAAGAGGATCTTTACGTCGACTGAGAAACCAAAGACTGTTAGTTTTTGAAATTAGTGCATGCGTAAGAACAACCCCCCTCCTTCACAGCTCATTTCGAGGGAACGCCTCCCAAAACTCGTGCACGAGTATTGGAACACGAGTGTTTACCACCGGCATTCGCTGTGTCGTGTTAGTGGATTCATTATGTCGGACTCACCGCAGGTAACTCATAATCTGCAGTTGTTATTCCTGTCTCCTGACAAAAACATTGCATGCGGCGCCTGTGGAGTGTGGAAAGTTACTGGAGCGATTGACAAGCCAGAGGGCCAATCGTTTACGCGATGATCACGTAAACAATTGGCTGTTGTTTTTAAGGCCCTACCTCGTGCACAGATGATGTATATTAATATTATTCCTTTCAGTGCACCTAATAAATAGTCTTTTATCAGTTAGTAAAGACAGTTTCAAGTAATATTGCAAAAATGTATAAAACAAAACATCCTCTTTAGCACCTTTAATTACTGATTCATATTTTCATCTATGGAGACCAGGGTCCATATTCACAAAACATTTTATCTTACCACTAAGAGTTCTCCTAAATAGCAGTAAAAGTTCTTAGCTAAAAGTTTTCTCTTGAAACCTATTCACAAAGCTGCTGAGACAAACTTTTACTAAGGAGAGATAAGTCTTAAGCTAAAAGAAAGGGTGGGGTTGTCCTTGTTGCTATAGATGATGTCAACACACTTACTATGCACACAGTGATTGGCTGATGGGGGACGGGTCTCTGTCAGCGATTTAATCATAGATATATTTTAGAATGAGGCATCATGACGTTCGGATTTTAAAGACGTGTCGCGGCGCTTCTGTTGCTGTCTGGGAAACTAGTATAAGTTGAGCTAATTGTCAGCCTCTTATACGTCCATCTCGAGAGATTGCAGAATTCAAGCGTCAAATTTTGTTTTAAAAACAAAGTTAGGGAGGAACGGTCTATCTAATCAGCTCAGGCATGCATCCCTCCCTTGGCCACCCTGACTTCTCACTCTCGGCTGGTTCTTAATCCCAGGATATGGGGGAGTAGTCTGGGAGTCTTTGGAACGCACACCATACTTCTTTTTATTTTCAACTTGACCACGATTTTTTTATTCTCCATCATTCAATACACTGTAAGAAAAATGATGAGGACATTGAAGATCTTGATGTTTATTGCAGCAGTGACAAAGTACATGTAGCACCTTGGGTTCATTGGTGTCGAAATGAACCCAGAACATCCAAATCTCAAGCCTTTTATCCTGTTACAGTTTACCACTCTTCATGTAAATGTAGTTGCTCATGTTTTACAAGCTGTGGTCTGTATGATAATGAAGTTGTGACACACCCCATTGTCTGAGATGGTTCTCACTGTCCCACACCTATTCCCATTCTACAATAGATGACCATTTGGTCAGAATGTGATCATTCCAAATGTTGCAGAAGCAACATAACTGTTGACTTTTTTCTCTGTAATAATTAAGCCATTTTGGGGATGAGCTCATTCTAAAATATACTTTGGAGTGGAATCTGGGTTAAGGCAGACTACAATTTCTTACAACACTTTGCCTGTACATAAATGAGCCTTTATGTTATGTCATTGCAGATTAAAATCTGTAAAAAATCAAAATATTTATTGCATTTATGAAGAAAAGGCTCTGCATCCAAGGCTCTATCACCTATTGCCTCAATGGTGTACACAGTGTCTGTGCATGGGTGGATTGCTGAGGCGTATTGCCGGTAACAACTATTTTAGGATTGTTTGTGATTTGGTCTTAGTGAAGTAGGAGTCCTCTTGACTACACTTAACTTTTCATGGATTTAGTAGCTAGTTTTAGCTCTAAAATGGTTTGTGAAATACTCTTAGAGCTAAAATTTAGGAGTCCTAATTTTAGGACTAACACGCCTAATGTTACATAACGGTGGTGTGTCCATAGTAACAGATAGTGGCGGGAAACTAGAACAAAGAAGCACTTGACAGAAGAAAACAAACAAACTGAAAGTTCAAGTGGAGTGTGGATGTGACAGATCGCCCCCTCCCAAAAGGTGCATCCTAGCGCCGTGGAGAGGATATGAGGATGATGAAGAGATGTAGATGACGATGTAGGAGGCGGTTCAGGAGGTTGACGGCCTACCGGGAGGAGGCAGAACACAAAAGTCCAGGGTTGAGAAGATGGTGGAGTGAGCCAAGGTGGAGCCTTTGAGCAGAGGTAGATGTTTGCTGACCCAGGCCACAGCTGAGACTGTGTCCCATGGCAGCGATGCAGGAGGGAGGAGCCATGGAGATGTATTCACTGGCGCCACCATGGGGACGACCGGAGGCGACATCGATGAAGAAGCCCACCGCAAAGCAAGAGAGCCGATGTAGAGAAGGGACTCCGAAGATCTAGGCGGCTGCGACGTAGCCACAGTGATGACCCCCCGAGATGGTGGTAGGGATCCGGAGGGCAACCGAGGGCGGAGGTGGAGCCTGAGGGAGGGAGGAGCTGGCCGAAGCTGAAGGGGTGGAGGGCCGGAGAGTAGTGACCGGCCCGTAAGTCTGTAGCGTAGGTGTAGCGATGCCCGACCCAGGTGGAGCCGACGTACTGAGGGAGTCCGGAGAGGCTGAAAGCCCGATGGTCTCTGCCGACATCGAGGGAGGAAGGAGCGTAGGCGCAGGAGTTGGGGCGACGGATCGAGGAGGAGTGGAGCATGCAGAGGCAGAAGGTGGAGCCCAGGGCTTCTCACTGCCATGAAGAGATGGCTCCCAGAGGACCCGAGGTGTAGACTCACCACTGAGAGGAGGCGCTGAGGGACTGATGGGAGGCATCGATGATTGGATGACAGGATTAGTTGGGGACTGGGGCAGAACTTGTAGAGCAGAACAAAATCCAAAAAACAAAACAGACTCCATAGTATTCTGGAGAGGTAGTGGATGAGGGAGGCTGGGGGGACCAACACATTAGGAACATGGCAGACAGATTCAGGAGGTAACAGAGGGGGTAGCAAAACAACCTCTCCAACATAAAAAAAAAATTCTTCCAGAGCGGTAGCCGAACACTCACTCTCAGTGGTGGGAGGGTGGGCGGTGCTCATCTCCATCCCGTCGAACTCCACTAGGACTCCCTCAGCGATGGTTGAGGAAGCAGGCTCACACACCTGGTCAGGCACGCGTCACTCAGGCTCCGTGGCGATGTTAAGCTCGGTCGCTCTTGTGTGTGCTCGCTCGTACGTCACAGCGGAGCTCATTGCCTGCGGTGAGCTCAGGCTGCCGATCCCCGCAGTCGAGGTGTTGTTGGCTGGGCACTGGGTAGCTAGTGGGGTTGGTGTTGTCATCAACGATGTCCACTGTGAGAGGCGAATCACAGGACACCAGCACCCACTCTACGTATTTCATGAAACTCCCTCGAGGCCCTTCCCCTGACAGCTGCGCTTTGGTGGCGGTGTTGAGGCGGTATATAGGAAACTGCAGAGGCAGCTGTCCGGGAAAGTTGTAGATGAGAAAATCTTCTAAATGTGGCTCAAGGGAGCGGCCCTTCTGCTCAAGGCAAAGCAATTGCATTGCTGCAAAGTGATATAGTGCAGGAGGAAACCAGAAAAATGTAATCAAAAAAAAAAAAAAAAAAAACAACGCTGATAACACAAACACACCACTTATCTTTTGTCGGTCGGGTCTTCTGTTACATAACGGGTGTATCAAGCACACCACGAGGAAGAAAAGAGTTAAACAAGTCTTTACTTGATAAGCCACAGGGAGAATCCAGATAAGAATATACACCAACTCAGAATAAACGAGACTCGACAAAGACACACCAACAGAACTGAACTGATATACAGAGACGAATGAACTAAAATGACTAACAGCTGTGATGAATATGATTAGTGTCCATAGTAACAGATAGTGGCAAGAAACTAGAACAAAGAAGCACGTGACAGAAGAAAACAAACAAACTGAAATTTCAAGTGGAGTGTGGATGTGACACCTAAGAGTTTCTCCTAAATGGGCAAGTTAGGTGCTACTTAGTCTCAGCCTCAGACATTACTCCCACAGACCGTTGGCTGAACATTTGATGCATATGGCACAATTATCTAGAAACACTTCAGGAGTTTCAAAGTCGTCATCTGGTTGGTTGAATTCTACAGGATGTCCGGGAGATGTGTGTGTCGCATTCTTTGGTCCACCTGGAAACAAATGGTGTGACACCAAACCCCTTCGTGGAAGAAGAAAGCCATCGTATTTACAACTGTGACAATAAGTGCTTATCAGGATCAACTTAACGTTGGATTTTCAAAAGTATGTGAAGCTTGCAGCTCCACTGTTGCAGTAAACTTGCACAATGTTCTTGAATTAATAATTTATTAGATGTACGCCGGTCTTATAGAGACATCAACTTTACATTTCCACGCCCCTAAACATGATGCGGAACAAAACAAACTGTGATTGGTTGCGTTACATGTCAGTCAAATGTCCTCTTGGGCGGTCCTTTGCCAATGACAGCTGTGATAGAGTCCAGACCTTATGCTGTCAGTCTGAAGGTCTGGCTATGTGAGACTAGGATCTGCTTAGTCTTAAGATGTTTTGTGAATACCGTGGTCTGCACGACTTCAAAGTCTGAGTCTTGCTCCAGCTGGCCAGTGAGAGATGGTTTATGTTATTATCAGTTTGAGATTTTGAAAATAGTCCTCTTCCTGGAATTTGTTTTTATTTTAAAACTAAAACTCCCAGTGCCTTTCTGTTCTTAAACTCTGTTTCAAAACATTTACTGAGGGAATTGGTAAAAAGGTAAAAAAAAAAAAAAAAAAAGGTAATATATATATATATTTTTTTATCACTGTTTGTATTGTTACCAGTGTTTATTCAAAGCACATTATAGATCCTGACTTAACCATGAAGGTTAGGTGTCTACCAAATGTGCTTATGTGAGTTTGTTCATATAGACAACAGAGATTTCAAGTGTTAAAAAATATATTTAAAATTAAATATAATGGACATACTTAAAGGAAGTGAATAAGTAATGCTTAAAAATAAATACAAAGTACAACAAAATAGAGCATTACATATCTTAAGGCTTAAAATTCACATACAGGAAGGGATCTTAAGGTGGGCATGTTTCAGAAAGTGCAATAATAAAAATATTAATCATAAAATATAACAATATGCAACAAATTTATAAGATTGCTATCAACTTACAATAATAAAGAGAAACAGTGTCCCTAGTATGATAATTTGTAATTAGCCTGAACATTGACATGAAATACACTAGAATCAAAGAAGCCGGTTCACATCTGTGACTCACATTGAAGTCCCTCTCAATAATTAATGTGTTAGGCCATTAAAAATGAAAGAGAACACTGTTTCTTTGTGTAAATCTTTGTACCTTCATGCTTGTTATTGACATTGAAAACAATAAAGCCAATCAATAAATGTCAAACTCACATTTGAGTATGTTAAAACATTTTAAAGAATATACATAAAATTTCCTTTCATTTCAGTCATGGTTCTACATTCACAAATCTGTTTTTAGTTAATGTTTTAATTAAAAATATAAGGTTTATATATATATATATATATATATATATATATATATATATATATATATTAGTTAAATTCGTTATATTATATATTAGTTAAAATATTTTCTAGTAAAAAATATTATACATAAATATAATTTAATTAGAGAATTATTCTAGAAAATATATTTGCTACATATTTCATGACCCTGAAGCTGACTGTAAGTGATCCATTGCATATTTATTTTGTCTCACATCTAGAAACTTCTTCAACCGATTTCATTAAACAACAGCACCACTGCTTACAGCAGCACAACAGGCAGCAGCCTAAAGCACTGTCCAGTGCCCACCACACCCAAAATTCTTTAACCCCAGTTCACTTCCTGAACAATTGCATGGATACAATTACACCCAAACATCCCGTTTCTCTTTATAAATCAAACTCATGGACAACTAGCTCTACACATTTTAACACCCAAGTGCTTGAAACAGTACAAATGATAAAAAAGCATGTATTATGAAAGTTGGTAAGTACAAACACGATCGCCAGATGTAAAACATAAGGTGACGCAATTTTACAAATGAATCTTCGTTAATGAGAGGAAGTTGTAGTTTCTCAGCAAACAAACACACCCTAAATAACTGAACAATATGACCGTGTCTTTCTCACATCTAGAATAGTCTCTCTGGTGTAGCTCTCCTTACATAACATACTGTAAGTGACAGATTTTACAGTCCTTGAAAGTAGTGCTGAACCAGTTATATTACATTAAGGTGCTTAGTGCACAATTCAGAGCGATTTGAAGTGCTTTTGTTTTGTACAGTGGGATCCAAAAGTGCTGTTGTTGAATCGCAGCCCTGCTGATATTTGGAAAAACAGCACAACTGCGAGTGAAAAATTGCTTTTATACAAAAGTCCAATAAAAAAGTTTTTGCTCCACCAACGAAAATAGTTCAGAGCAACATACAGTAGCTGTTTCATTCCTGAATTAATCAGCGTTTTTGAATAAACAGTTGAGTGAATAATTCAATGATTCACTCACAAAGACAGTGTGTCCAAAATCGCTTACTGAGTAGGTACTAAATTTGAATTTACTTTGTGATTGTTAAAAAGTATGTTGTATACAGTATGAATATGGCTAGAATTAATGAAATTTAGATGTAATACATTTACCGTGTTGTTACTGTCGCGTGACCTACCAGCGCCAGTTGTGTCACTTTATTGCAATTCATAAATCCTCTTAAGTGGCCTTATGAAATAGTAAAGTGTCCATCAAGTCTCGCCGGAAGTAGTAGGTCATCCAGGTCTACTGTTTTTCAAATACTAACATTTCCGCAGCCGGATCACTTCCATAAAGACCAACACAATCTGCCGGTTATCGTCTGTTTTTTTTTTTGCGGTAAATAATGCCGCATACAACAGTAAATTGACGAGTGCAAATCTTACTAAATCACTTTGCATGATTCATTTAAATAGTCTCCTCCCATAAATTTCGCATCTGAAAGGGAAACTCCAGCAATAAGTTCAGCCGCAAAAATAACTGTTTCCGCGCCTCTTCAGCGCTAAATTCTCACTGCGCGTCTTTAGCAAATCCTGACAGTAGTTTTTCAACGCCAAAAAAGGGTTTGCACTGGCACAAGCTGTTAGTAAATCTGGCCCTATGTATTCCGACATACTACTCTTTTGGTGTATTGTTTTGCACATTATATATAGTAGAGAAGTAGGCTACTCATTTTCGGACTAATTACAAGACTAACTAATTTGGTCAATGTTTAAAAAGTCTTGTGACCTAGAAATAGTGCAGTATCTGAAATATTTCTTCATTTTACTTTTCAGAAAAATTCTAAATCCTAAAACTGTCGGAGTATTTCCGGGTTCCGAAGACAAAAGCCCAAATTTCCATTGCGGTCTCAGACTTTGGACCCCACCGTATACACTGAACAGATACTCAACAGATGGCAAACGTGTAATTGTCTGCTAGGACGGACACTTACTTCTACTTCAGTGTTTACTTCCCTATAAACCTCATTTGATAAGGTCATAGTCTACATCCTACAACCACTGGCACCTGGCTAACGTCTTGCTAATGGTTTTAATCAGCTTGCAGGTCATCAGAAATGCTAGAGGATGGAAGCACTGACATTTATATAACTACCTTGACCTTAAAGCGAGCACAGATAGAAGGCGCTAGTGACAAATGCCGCCATTAACCAGTCCAGTGCTCTGAGCTTGACAGCATCATTAAAAGCACGCTTAGGAAAAAGGTCATATTCATTCACAGTTTTGGTGTAATCACGTTCATGGGAAACACATTTGTAATTGCCATACATGTCATCCTTCATTGATGGGATGAGGAGGAGGCATTCTGATTGAGTCTGCTGGCATGGGCTTCTCTTGTCCCCATGTTCCCATCTATAAGTGGCATGATGGGAATCAACAGGACAAGAGAGATAAAAGGGAACATCACTGGGCACGTCGTGTCGAATCTTTAATGGAGCTGTCGATGATTGTTGTACATCACGTCTGAATCTTCCCACTAAAAGACATTTGTTAAAGATACACGAGTTAGGAAGATGGTTTTGCCTGTTGTCTAAAAATATTGCGTAAAAATTGTAAATTGTAAGTAAAACAATTATGAGATTATTTTTACAACATACCTGAGTTTTGGTTACATACATTAGTCAGTCCATTAGCAATGTTTTGTATTCCTCCTCTGAAACAAAATCCGAACAGAGAATTATTAAAAACAACGCTAGGGTGTTGTAGCAGGTTGCCAAGGTGTTGCTATGGGGTTTCTAACCCAGCTAACAGAAAACCTTCTCAGAAATTTAGCTAACATTTTAGCAAGGTTCTACCAAAGTTATGAACCAAAGTTCAGAGTTTTCTAGGCCTTTACACCAGCTGGAAGTAAAAAAGTTGGACGAAACGCGTCCACGCTGACACTTTCTAACGTTCGCATAACCAGAAAAAACACCAAGTGTTTCTAAGATATTATGAGTGGTCTCAATCCCTCAAAAAAGTCAGCTTTTTAATGGCAAAATGCGTAAAAATAATACAATATTCTTTATAAAAGCATACTCAGTTTGAGACGTGCAGCCTCGTTCAGTCCAAGCGCAGTAGGGGTCACGGGAAAGAACACATTCCTCACAGGAAGCATTGTAGTCTTGACATCTCTGCAGGTCTAACATGGACAACTGACCAGGATATCCTACGAACAGCTTCCTCTGCACACAAAAACAACAGCAGTGAACTTTAAACAGAAACTGAGTCAAAATGGATGTTATGTTTGCTTACAAAGTGTTCAGTTATTCACAAGGCTGCTTGATTACCTTCTCAGAGTCAAGTTTCATTGAATGTATGGGTGCGGAGCCATTGCACAGATGCGTTTCAGAGATGATAAAAGCTTTGGAGCCGTCCTCCAGGATCTTGAGGATCACTCCATCGTCTAAGAAGGACAAAGACAAGATAGTCGGTGGTCTGAAAGAACTAGTGAGAACATTTGTTGTAAGCAAGATCAATAGTAATTTAAAATTGAAAGTGCATATATTGGAAACTTATTACGGCTGGAATACACTACATGAATTTTGCATGGGCTGTTTCCCAGATTTGCAGTTTGGAGGAGTTGCTGAAAATCAGAGTCAAGTCTGCCGGTTTTGGGCAGTCAACAGTTGACAGATTTTGAAGAAAATCGCGTAGTGTATGATTGGCACAAACCCTGATTTTTAAGCTTCAGACTATGATTCCATCCAGACAAAGGTTTTTGTGCAAAGACTTTGACTATGTCTGTCATAAGCAGATTTCAGTCATCATTTACTCACCCTCAAGTAGTTCCAAACCTGTATGAATTTCTTTGTTCTGCTGAACACAATCCCAGACAGCAACATAGTGTGGCCCAAATCCAGCCCACATCTGGTACATGTGGATTACATGTGGACCAGATGTGGGCCCGATCTGGCCAGACACTATGTTGCTGTCAGGGAAAGGAAGATATTTGGAAGAATGTCAGAAACCAAACAGATCTTGCCCCCCATTGACTACCATAGTTCTTATTTTTCCTACTATGGCAGTAAATGGAGGGTGAGATCTGTTTGGTTACAAACATTACAAACATGGTTACAACAAAAGAAATTCATACAGGTTTGGAACTACTTGAGGGTGAGTAAATGATGAGAGAATTTTCATTTTTGGGTGAACTATCCCTTTAAGCAGGGAAAAAAGGCTTTTAAAAACATGACCGTGATAAGACAAAAGCCGGTAACGACGGGAAGCACTTTTCATATCAAGTGTCAGGAAGTCAAAAAGCAAACATTGATATACAGAGTTCTTTATCAAATATACCACATATACCTGTTGCAAGCAGCAGCACATTGTGCATGCTTTCATTTGAAGCCTGGACTCGGTCAACAGCTATCTTGGTAAAGTTCTTATTACTCGTGAAGAAAGGTGTTTCTCGTTGAATGGGATGAATCCAGTCCTTCATCTCTGGATAGTCTTTTATAATTTGGAGGGTAGAATGTGGAACGGAGTTGCTGTTTTTCACACACTGAAAAAGATGTTATTTCATAATGAAATTTCAGTTAGCATTGTTTGAGGTCTGAGATTATAACCATCCCATTGTAACCAAGACAAAGGGCAAGGCAAAAATGACTGCGTATTTCCTCAAGTATAAGTGGAGTTTTAAAATAGCTATTGTGAGGAAACAATAGCCTTGATTCACCAACAATGACTATAAGGATAATAACCCTGAACAATTCACCTTTAGGTCAAGAGTAAAATGATTGAGGAAGTTGTTGAGCATAAAAATACATATATAAAAAAAACAACTTAGGAAAATGTGTATCAAAAGGTTACTCAGTACAGTTTTTAATTAAAAAATATGCTGATCTCACTGCGATGGACCCTCTAAGCACAATATTATCAAAAAAAAAAAATTGGTAAATGCTAATATATTTACACATTTATTAATTAGTTAAAATTATTTATTTTATTATTACTAAAAAGAGTGATTTAAATGTGTATATTATTTAATTATTTATTTTAATGATTATTTTTCCACAACCCCCCTAGCATCTCCCTGCTGCCACCTGGGATTTTCCAGACTCGGAACATTGTCATCTTAGAGATGATAGCACAATACCAATGGAGCTATTCAACACTATTTGGAAACAATGTGTGGAATATTGCCATCACATTCATGAAAAAGTCTTGTGGTGGGGTTTGTGAAAACTAGGAAACGGAGAAAACTTCCCTACGCATTATTTTACCACAGTGGTTCACCGGTATGTGTTGTAATGCAGCATAGTGCAAAACCAAACAAGGTCAAACAAACAACACTGAGTTTTTCTACCCAAACAAACTAAATATATAATTTAAAAAAAGAATGTTTATTTATATTATTCTGGAAGTGTGTTTTTGCTTACCGTTCCTGGTCTTGGGTTGGGAATCGCCCCAGTATAACCTTTGTAGGAAGAACTCTCAAAAACATCATCAAGATCCTTCAAGGAATATATGCAGACAGCAGTAGAGTTCCTATGGCAACATTAAAAGATTGTTAACGCACATATATATGCAAATGAATTAAAGTGATGGCTTTTAAATGTCCCGTTCTTCGTGATCCCATGTTTCAAACTTTAGTTAGTGTGTAACGTTGTTGTTAGAGTATAAATAAAATCTGTAACATTTTAAAGCTCAAAGTTCAATGCCAAGCGAGATATTTTATTTAACAGAAGTCGCCTACATCGAACGGCCAGTTTGGACTACATCCCTCTACTTCCTTCTTTAATGACGTCACTAAAACAGTTATTTGGCTAACCTCTGCCCACAGGAATACACAAGATATGCGTTTGTAGAGTGTGTTTGTCGCCATGTCGTCGAAACGCTGTTATTTTCATCCCGCAGTCCAATCACCGGGTCTGATTCCGGCTCAAATTGATAGGGTAAAATTAAAGACATGTTTACAATAACACTGAGCGCGTGCATCTCCATGTTATGGTAAGAGGCGTGACCTTTCCGGGCATGGTGCGCTAAACTGCTGTCGAATCACAACACAGGAACCGCTGGCACAATCAGAACTCGTTATGTATTTCTGAAGGAGGGACTTCATAGAACAAGGAAGTCATCAGCCCGTTTTTATGACAGTGGAAACAGCGGTATACAGATAAGTAAATTATGTGAAAAATACTGTGTTTTTTTACACGCGAAACATGAACACATGTTATATTGCACACTATAAACACAATCAAAGCTTCAAAAAACCACGAAAAACGGGACCTTTAAGTTCTGGTAGAATCTGCCATCTCTGACCCAGTTTGTTCGTTTAATGGCAGCAATAAGTTGTGTTTTCCACCAACTGGCAACCCGGGGTGTCAAAATACTATTGGGTAAATGGGCAGTGGGCGGGATCACACATTCCAAAACAGACATTCCGACACGCAACACACATTTCAAAGTAGAATATCTGGCTGTAGTATTGTTTTTCAGAGAAAAAAATTATGTAAACGTAGCTTGTTTCCAAAATTTCCACAAACATATTATGGTATTTTTATCGTTTAGTACAGTCGTCTGTGCTTCATGGGAGTAGGCCGAGCTAAAGAACTATTTTGCCTTGTTTTGCCCGTTCACACCAAGGACAATAACTAAAACGATAAGGATATAGTTCTAAGAATCATTCAAAAATGTAAAAGAGTCCACATCAAAACAATAATGATAAAGGCACAGAGAGACAGAATGTTTCAGAATGTTAATCTGATAAACAATAAAAACACTGACAGCCAATCAGAATCCATCCTGTTTTAAAGCGCTCGAGCTCTTCAAACAAAGCTTTATCGTCCGTTAGTGTGGATGCTAATATACACCGATCAGGCATAACATTATGACCACTGACACGTGAAGTGAATAACACTGATTATCTCTTCATCATGGCACCTGTTAGTGGGTGGGATATATTAGGCAGCAAGTGAACATTTTGTCCTCAAAGTTGATGTGTTAGAAGCAGGAAAAATTGGCAAGCTAAGAATTTGAGCAAGTTTGACAAAGGCCAAATTGTGATGGCTAGACGACTGGGTCAGAGCATCTCCAAAACTGCAGTTCTTGTGGGGTGTTCCTGGTCTGCAGTGGTCATTGTCTATCAAAAGTGGTCAAAGGAAGGAGCAGTGGTGAACCGGCGACAGGTTCATGGGTGGCCAAGGCTCATTGATGCACGTGGGGAGCAAAGGCTGGCCCGTGTGGTCCCATCCAACAACTGGGCTACGTGGTCTGCCATCCATGTGGATGTTATTTTAACATGTACCACCTACCTAAGCATTGTTTCAGATCATGTACACCCTTTCATGGAAACGGTATTCCCTGGTGGCTGTGGCCTCTTTCAGCAGGATAATGCGCCCTGCCACAAAGCAAAAATGGTTCAGGAATGGTTTGTGGAGCACAACGAGTTTGAGGTGTTGACTTTGCCTCCAAATTCCCCAGATCTCAATCCAATCGAGCATCTGTGGGATGTGCTGAACAAACAAGTCCAATCCATGGATGCCCCCATCTCGCAACTTACAGGACTTAAATGATCTGCTGCTAACATCTTGTTGCCAGATACCGCAGCACACCTTCAGTGGTCCATGCCTCAACACGTCAGGGCTGTTTTGGCAGCAAAAGTGGGACCAACACAATATTAGGAAGGTGGTCATAATGTTATGCCTGATCGGTGTATATCATAATGGTTAAATAATTAAATAATCTTTAAAGTTATCATTCTTGATGTGAGTGGGCCTCAAGGCCATTATTTAAAACACAATAACCAGGAATCTTATTTTTTCCTCTAAGGTCAGCCTTCTGCTTGGAATAATAACTGATAAGCTGAATAAACATCAGGGTCAGATTACTTATTGTGTTTGTACTGATCACTTTAAAGACTGTGTGCTGACTCAGTTGTGTGTTGACTTTATTGTTATTACTATATGGGTAAGGATTGTGAGAAGATGAAAGTATTCAGAAAAATAAACTCTCCATTGATAAAGATAATACTGATATGTTCATCTCAAAACCGAAACCAAAGAGGAAAATTCTGAGCAAGAAGTAACATGGAAATATCAGAAGATAATGCAGCGTTTACCAGCTGCTGGAGAAGAGCGCATACACTCGCGAGTCCGTCCAGTCCTCAGCATGCTGGAAGAAAACATCCTGTAGACGGTTGAAGTACAACGACTCGCTAGGAATCCCACACACAAGTCGTGCCTTCAGGAAAGAGGTCCATATGTTCTGGAGTAACTGCTTGGGACCGCCCTCATCAACCTATGATAGATTGATGTTTTCACAGATGGAAAATATTCAGCTGATTCCAAGCCCAGATAACTAACCCAGATAATAATCAACATGCCCTGGAATGTTTCTTCATTTCTTAAAAGTTTTTACACAGAACACACCCAGCTAACAGGGAATATTCTCAGATTCTTGCCTAATGTTCTGGCAAGGTTCTTTCAAAGTTATGAACAATGTTCTTCCAGTACCATTAATAGAATGTTCGTTCAAAGTTCAGTGTTTAATAATGTTCTCGGTAACACTTTAGAATACTGTTCCGTCATTAATGAATAACTACAGAGGAACAAATGAGTAACACTCTGTGGTTGCTCACTATTAGCGAATCCATAACTACTACCTCCCAGAGAACTACTAAAATCTACTACATACAGGTTTATAATTAACATGAAAAATGCATAATGTGTAATTAATTCTAAAGTAAGGATCACGGTAACCCACTAGTAATGACTCAAATCTTTCAGAAGGAATTACTCATTATTTGGAACAGTATAAAGTGAAAAACATGAAAACTCTCTAATAATGACTGAAGTCATAGTAATTGACCCTTCGCCGGGAGTTTGATTGACAAGTGATCTAACCAGTCAGAACGCCGAATCTGCCATTTTGTCCAACAAAAGAAGTTAGGAGTTAGAAGATTAACCTCGGTGGAGTTAAACTCAAAAAATTGTGTGTATTAACGTCTTTCCACGTTTGAAACAACATTCCTTCTCTTGTTCATTCATGTTTATTTAATGCTATAAATGAACTAGTAGGAAGAGATGATTGGTTCACGAGCCGCTTGAGCTGAGGCGCTACAGTGGTCTGTCATGACACATTAAAGAGCCACAAAACAGTTTTTATTGTTTGAATTTCTTAAAAAAAACTACACAGTTTGAAACCTGAGACTTTGTTTAATATCATAAGTAACCTGCTTTGTCTTGTCTGTCGACGTGTTGTCAGTGTCCTCTTTGCTCCGCAATGTATTTTTCACTTGTTGGCTTGTTGGACAAAGCAACAGTAACTAAGGGGGACGGGTCTTTGCGAAGGGTCAATTCCTTCCTAGGAATTACTGGACGTGTTAGTGAGGCCAGCAGGGGGCGCTCACCCTGTGGTCTGTGTGGGTCCTAACACCCCAGTATTGTGATGGGGACACTATGCTGTCCTTCGGATGAGACGTTAAACTGAGGTCCTGACTCTCTGTGGTCATTAAAAATTCCAGGATGTCCTTCGAAAAGAGTAGGGGTGTAACCCCCGACATCCTGGCCTCTGTCTAACATCATGGCCTCCTAATCATCCCCATACACCGATGCACGTCTTGATATTGCTGAGTTAGATGCATTCCTGGGTCAACATATTTTGTTGATCCTGGAACAACATTCCAGTCTGAAAATTTAGTCTTAACCCTATTCCTACCCCTAAACCTAACCCTACCCATAAGTTATCCCAAAAATCAGAGGGAAATGATAGATGAATAACACTGATGTAGAAGCACCAACTCATGATTTTAAGCCTAAATTTGACATAATCTGTAAACTTGTCCCTCAAATCTGATTGGTTGATTTGAATGTTGTTCCAGGATCAACAAAAATGTTGACCCAGGAACATGCTGAACTCAGCAAAATCAGGTTCTGCTACACTGTTGCCATATTGCGCCACTTTTGGCGCAGTATGGCTACTGTCGGCTGTCAGATCATCCAGATTTAACTGGCTGCTATTTTCTTGTTTTCTGCTGAACCTAACTTACACCTAACTTTGCTGATAGCAGTGTGCCAAAAGTGTGAAAGAAGTGCGATAACTGCATTGTCAAGTTGGATGCCAGGGATGCTTTTAGTGCTGCAATCTAAATTTGAACCTTTCTGACTATGTTTCTGATACCCCGTAATTACCCTATACTGAGCTGACGTTCTGACATAGAACACGGAAGCTCTGGACTGTGTCTAGCCTAGGAGGATGACAGGGAAGAGAAGAAATTGTTGAATAAAGTTATTTTTGTTTTGTTTTTGCACACAAAAAGTATTATCGTCGCTTCATAACATTAAGGTTGAACCACTGTAGTCACATGGACTATTTTAACGATGTCTTTACTACTTTTCTGGACCTTGAATGTGGTAATTAAAATTCTTTTCTATGGATCAGAAACCACTCGGATTTCATCAAAAATATCTTAATTTGATGAACTTACTGGTTTGGGACAACATGAGGGTGAGTAATTAATGACAGAAATAAATTTTTGTGTGAACTAACCCTTTAACTTGCCAGCTATTTTCACTATCCAGCAGTCTTGTTTTCAGCTGAAGACGCTTACACCTAACTTTGCTGATAGCAGTGGTGTTGTCCTCACCAAAAGTGTGAAAGAAATGCGATGACTGCATTGCGAACATAGATGCCAGGGATGCTTTCAGTGCTGTAATCTAAATTTGAATCTCTGCGTGAGTTTCTGACTATGTAAGACTTCTCTTCACCTCCTCCGGAATAATTCATGGTAACCAATCACTCACATGCAAATCCCTTTGTAAGATAAGGCCATTCATCTTTCCTCAACGTGTAGGATGATAAAATTGCTTTTGAAGGTCACTTTTCCACAATAATGGTTCTCTCAGACGTGGTGCGTACATGTAGGAAGCCTCACAAAGAACCATCACATCTTTCATATCTAAGTGAGAAACATACCTTACACACTCTGGCAACTCTAGATATCCAAGGATCAGCTTCTGGGCTTGTGTCCGAGTTTTTTTCACGAAATAAGACGTATATCTTCTCATTCAAGGAGTCATTTTTGCGCTTTGCCAAAAAAATGGAGATAAACGTGGGTTCTGTGAGGGAGTGAGAATAAGTCATAAATTATTTCTCTACCCATTCAACATTTTTATTCATTTCATTGAACCTCAACTTTAGTTTCTTGTGAAAAACAGTGACTAGAGTGTATTTTGATTGCTTGGGAGTGCTGCCTTGTCAGCAGACGCAGTCAGCAATTGAGGACTTTGCTGACAGCCCAGTCTATCAGCAAAACTAAAGGGTATACTAAAGTGCATTCTTTATATAGCATCAGAGCAAGAGCTGTGAGTTTACTTAGACTCATTTGTCCTCATTAGTTCCTTAAATCTGAAATAACCTTCCTTTGAGGACATTGTGAGATGTTCTCAATTAGAAAAACAGTTCATGCATAAAATAAGTGTTTGTCTAAAAATGATAAAAGCTTCTAGTAATTTTAGTGAAACTGTGATTCTACCAACCTGAGACCCACTGATCATGCATCCATACGCTGATTCGATTTCCAGCTTTTCTTCGAAACTGCAGCAGAGTTCCATCACTGTACAGAGGAGCTGCTGCATAAAGATCTCCATCTGAACACATAAAGTGCCAACATTCATAATGAAAGAGCTCACACACCCATTCTCGGATCTGTCCATATGCATTACAAGCCAGGGGTATAAATGTATTATGCAATAAAGGAGCACTCTCTGTCCAAGCAATTAAAAAAGTTCTCAGTGAAAGCCTAGGTTTTATGCTAGATAAGCAACTGCAATCCTCCAGCTCATTCACAAAGCCTAAGCAGATCAAAACATTAAGCGGCTTGTGCTCCCCACGTACCTGCCATCAGGGACAGCGAGTTTTGTGTGCATGTGTGAGGTGAGATCCCTGTCCCGTCTACAACCTCAGTGGAACGATTGCTTTCTTTGGGAAACTTTAAAAAAAGAGACAATATTAGAGAGAGATATGGCAAGCCATTTTAACATTTATTTGCAGGATATGAATTAAAGATATCTAAAATTGAAAATACAATTTCAGATATGAAGAATTGTGATTTTTTTTTACTAGTTAAAAAAAGTTTTTAATGTCAAGAATTTCTGCAAGTGCTTACATAAATTTTCAAGTAATAACTGATATCAGGAATTATCATTTTAACTAGTGAAAACTGAATTGTTTATATCAAAAATTAATTTTCTGTTAATTCTATTTACTATTTCTTTCCTTCGATTTTAATAAATCATGCGCACTATTTACTATTTCATTCCTTCGATTTACTAAATCGTGCGCACTATTTACTATTTCAATCCTTCGATTTACTAAATCGTGTGCACGATTTACTATTTCGTTCCCTTGATTTACTAAATCGTGCTCACGATTTACTGATTCGTTCCTTCGATTTACTAAATCGCACGCACTATTTACTATTTCATTCCTTCGATTTACTAAATCGCGCACACGATTTACTATTTCATTCCTTCGATTTACTAAATCGCGCACACGATTTACTATTTCATTCCTTCGATTTACTAAATCGCGCACACGATTTACTATTTCATTCCTTCGATTTACTAAATCGCACACGATTTACTATTTCATTCCTTCGATTTACTAAATCGTGCGCACGATTTACTGATTCATTCTCTTGATTTACTAAATCGTGCACACTATTTACTATTTCATTCCTTCGATTTACTAAATCGTGCACACTATTTACTATTTCATTCCTTCGATTTACTAAATCGTGCGCACTATTTACTATTTCATTCCTTCGATTTACTAAATCGCACACGATTTACTATTTCATTCCTTCGATTTACTAAATCGTGCGCACGATTTACTGATTCATTCTCTTGATTTACTAAATCGTGCACACTATTTACTATTTCATTCCTTCGATTTACTAAATCGTGCACACTATTTACTATTTCATTCCTTCGATTTACTAAATCGTGCGCACGATTTACTGATTCATTCTCTTGATTTACTAAATCGTGCACACTATTTACTATTTCATTCCTTCGATTTACTAAATCGTGCGCGATTTACTATTTCATTCCCTCGATTTACTAAATTGTGCGCACGATTTACTGATTCGTTCTCTCGATTTACTAAATCGCGCGCACGATTTACTATTTCATTCCCTCGATTTAAAAAATTGTGTGCATGATTTACTGATTCGTTCTCTCGATTTACTAAATCATGTGGACGATTTACTAATTCATTCCCTCATACCCCTTTGTAAATCGTGCACACGATTTAGTAATTTATAAATCGAGGGATTTTAATTTTACGATAAAAATTAACACCAAGCTGAAACTACACATATGCAAGAACACAGCCTGTAAAGCCGACACACAAGTGCAGAGAGTCCAAGCTTATATGAAAACAGTTTGCTGTGTTTTAATTTGTTTTGAGAATGGCCCACTTTGATTGGACAAAGATTTGCTGCGCATGCTCTCTGAGGTGAAAGTTTTGCGCAAGAGAGAGCGAGCGAGCAGGAGAGAGAGAGGCATCTTTTGGAAAAACTACACGGCAACACTGGACAGAAATTATGCGGTTCTGAATATTATTTTTCTAATATTATTATTTCTTACCAGTTTCCAACACATCGGCTCTTCTCCATTCGTCCCACATACAAATGTGCAGTCTTCAAATCTTTCAATTACTGTGACTACATTTTCACAGAAGCTCTGTATTATAGATGGAGGAATATTAGTAAGACTGTTAAACCACAAAAAAATCCACTTGTTCTTTTTCTCTTCTTCAAATAAATGTAAAACTCACCTCACCACACCTTGGTAAGTTTGGATCCAGAGTGAAGTTCTACCAAACAAATAAATAAAATCATCTGATTAAATCGTATAGTTTGCATCTCAATATTGTTTTATTTTATTATCTCGGTCACAAAATCTTCTCAAAATTTATGTTAAAATAATTTTAGCCAAACTATAAGAAACGATTCAAGAGGAAAGACTATGACAACACAATTAACAAAACATATACAAAGCAACCAATCGCATGAATGTTTTCTCACTAACACAACATTTAAATAATTTATTGTAACCATAGCAACATATTGGACTTGTTGATGGAAATAAGTCTTTCACGAACACTTGATATTGCCATCCACTGCTTTTGTTTGTTTGATTAAATTACACTGACAGACACATTCGTTGCTATGGTCCCCGCTGTCTGTGCGTCATAAGCTTTAATTTCTGACCGTCTATCCACAATATATAATTTAACGTTACTGATTACATCTGCCAAAAGTCTCAATTAACTTCTCGTTGATATAGAACTATGCTTTATGTCCCAACTCTGAAATGAATTTGAATAGAATTAAAATAAATATTTTCAATAGAAAATGGCAAAATCATATAGGCTAGACACATCATAATTCATATATATTTCACATATCATTTACATATTAATGACCAGTAATTACCTCCAGAATCTGACGACTGTCCACATCAATATGTAGAACATTATTTAATCCTCCCACCAACAGACTATTTGATCCTTCTTGATGAAATAAAACTGTATGACTATAGTTTGTGTTGTATAACAGTCGCCAATCATCTGAGGAGACAAATAAAACTAGGTAAGGTTATGCTGTAAGATATAATATTTCACCTCACCTCTCCCACAAACACAATTTAGATATTATCATTTCATATAGCATTTTAAAAATTATATTAAATACAAAGTCAATTCAATACACACGTTTCTAGAATAGAATAGAATAGAATAGAATAGAATATAGGCTACTTTTAAAATGGTTAGTCTGATTACAGGGGAAATTAGTATTTTAGTTTACCTTGTCTCAGTGTTAATCTAGGATTAAAAGAGCAAAAGACGCACTGGAAGCACGCTCCATAAATAAACCAAGGATACGCCACAATGCCTTTGATGTCGACAGAGAAATATCGCCGTTTTAGGAGCATTTTCATGCAGGGTCTATTCGCTCAGAATAACACGAGCACATCTCGTCTCCGGCTTGTTTGAGATGCACCTATAGCCTCGCCTGCATTTCAGCCGAGAAAGGGCGACTGCAGTGAGGGGAGGAGTGAAAAAAGTGCAGGAAAGACAGTTCTCTCTCCTCGTAGTGGAACAGACACCTGCGAGATCAAAGGCGGATATCGCGGGATTCACACTCGTGCGCTGTGTTGCTGATAAACTGGATGTAATTTAAGTTATGTTGCTTGTATATGAAAATAAACATAATGAACAATACACGCAAAGTACTTGTTATTTATTTCCATTCAAAAGATGTGTGCATCCATCATTTTTACTTTAATTATATACATGTTTTTTATAAATGACAACAATCACATAACCCATAGCACTGTCAGAGAGTTTGGGAATATTTGCACGCGCTCCATCAGTTGGACTGAGTGTAAATAACCTGTTTAAGTAACCTAGTATCATTTCTAGACTGTCAACACTGATCATCACATGTGTAAATAGTTATGTAGTTTGTTGCTAAAGGACAAAACAAAAGCATTAATAATCATAAGGTTATTATAATTCATCTTTTAAAATAATTAATTATAAACAGATTTCTAGGCATTTCTCTCTTTTTTTCACAGCTGATGTATTTTCTTGCTTTAAAAGAACTGTCTCTTGTTTAGTAATTTTTTTTTTTTTTTTTTTTTTTTTGAGAGTGCAGTCTCTTTCTGCTGCCATTGTTTTCCTTGGATTTGCTTCTGCGTTCCATGCAATTTTAAGCTTTCCTTGGTTCATTCCATGTTTTACAGGCAACCTCTCTCATTAGCACAGTTGGTTTTAAATTAATCTAGTTTATTTTAAATCTGGACTCCATAGTCCAGGTTTTAGTAATTTGTATTCTGTTAATCTGTTTTTCAGAAAGCCATTTTTTAAGCCACGATTAACTATTCTAGATTAAGGCCTATCCTGGTTTAATTTAAACCCTGTCCGGGAAACCGCCCCATTACCATTTTAAAAGGAACAATCTGTTTTTTAACAAATTTGACTCGTACTCCGGTCCAGTAGGAGGCACCGTAATGCTGGTTTGCCATCCACCGTTACATACCAGAAGAAGAACAAGAAGAGCAGCTGACTGACTGTCATAATGGTATTTATCTTACTTCTTATTGAACGATAGTTGGGTTTATTTTGGTTTCACATTTGAAACCATTAAAGTTACAATGTGTGAACGCTTTATTTTGGGGATAATTAATTTATTCTAATTTTGTGGATACCGCACGCTGTCATATACTGTACTCTTTCAAGCTGAGCAACAGCAGTCAACAACTTCTATCTTTTATTTCAGAGGTTCAGATTTTGTGGAGATTTGGACTGTCCTGACTGGGTCCTTGCCGAAATAAGCACCTTAGCTAGAATAGTAAGTGCAGTTTGTCTGAATTTAATAGGTGTTTTGATGTCCTTTTGACACATTCTGTCTAAAACTCAATTATAAATAATTTTATTCATTGCTGTTCTTCACAGTCGAGTGTCAAGGTGAAGCTTCTGTGTGTGCAAGTCATTAAAGATCTGCTTGATGAAGGCATCGATGTAAGAGCTCTGGCTACAGCAGTCATGCTATAATGTATAATAAATGGATATTCCTCTAATTAGTACATAATTGTCTGTTTTCAGTATGACAAAGTTTCAAAGCTAACCGCAGATGCAAAATTTGGTGAGTAAAACCCAGTTTTTCTGTCATTAATTCTCAGTAATAATGATTTGTGAAATATTATAATGATTATAAATCAAATTTTCCATGTTTATTCTTCATTTTAAAATTCGGTTTTATATATTAAACAATATTTCATATTAATATGAAATCAAATATAACATGAGTAGTTTTAAATGCTACAAGTAAATTTAGGTATCACAACATTATAATGTACAGTTTGGAAAAAAATGGATATTGATTTTGAGATTTGCTAATGATAACATTTATCATTGTTTTTAAATTATTAGTGCTTTTAAAGATTAAATGAGCATAAGATGATGGTCTAATTGTATAAAAATAAAAAGAGGAAATGAGCAACAGTTAAATATCCATTATACCTTTCAAAAAGTGCTTTCAGTTAAAATAAGAATGAATAATTGACCAATGATTATTTAAACATCTTTAATATTGACTGATATGTAACTAATATAATGTATACCCTACATATATGTCTTGTCTGTTGTCTGTATTTTATCTCTTGCTATTTTGTCTTATTTATTTATTCAGAAATTGGAGACGTTAAAGCCAGTATAGCTGTGCTGAGTTTCATTCTGACCAATGCTGCTAAACATGATGTGGACAGTGAATCTCTCTCCAGTGAATTACAGCAGCTTGGGTTGCCGAAAGGTAAGGATTTGCATCACATCTTTTCTCACAGTGTCTGAAACGGTTCGATTAAGGATTCAGTCTCTCTAAACCCCTCCTTTCCGAGAGCCTACTCTGCTCTGATTGGTCAGATGGCCCAGTTTGTTGTGATTGGTCTACCGCTTACAGTGCATGTCAGGAACGAAACGGCCATTACCATATCTGAATTTCAGCTCCAGAGGTTTCCTCAGTACTTGATACACAGTTGATACAAACAGTAACAATGGAGTGGGTTTTACTGTATAACTTCAAATGCGAGTCCTCATCTTTTGGAAGTGTATCAAAGGGTCAAAGTAGACATTGTTAAGCCTGGAACACACCAAGCCGACGCTGACGAACTAGTGGCGACGAAAGCAGACTGCAGGGTTGGCTCACGTCGGCAGCGTCTGGGTCCAAAGTTGGCCTGACACACCAAACCGACGTTTGACAGCCGACGGCCAAGTAGCACGTCCGTTCTGCGCCTGCGCAAGATGAAATGCCTTTCCGTACCAGCAGGTGGCAGTAGCTGAACAGCCAATCAGAATGATCAGATGGGCCGACAGACCGATGAGCTCTGACGCTGATTCATGCGATGCGGAACACACTGAGAAAACTTAGTCGGCCGACCATCTGCTTGATGTGCCAATGAAGATCATAGACTGGCATTATGCAAGTTTGATTCAAACCTACGTAGGTTTGAGCAGGAAGACTGGAATTCGTTTCAGGCAGTTCAGAATTGGTTCTTTCATTTAGGAGACAATAACTCCATTTATCTGCACTTTGATCTTTGAAATTTTGCAACAACGCATGACGTAATGATGAACGCTCAAGCACAGAGGATAGGGCAAAACAAAACACCGGTCACGAATTAAAAGTCTAAAACGAGAAGTTTTAAAGAGAAGTGTTGGAGGATTTCGATATAAGAGAAGAGGAGCTTGAAAATGCATCGCTTCACTTCAGAAGGCCTTTATTAACCCCCTGGAGCCAGATTATATTTATTATATGGATTATATTTATGATGGATGGATGTGATTTTGGGGGGCTTCAAAACACGGCCCCCTGTTCACTACCGTTATAAAGCTTAGAAGAGCCAGGATATTTTTAAATACAAACCCGATTCCAAAAAAGTTGGGACACTGTACAAATTGTGAATAAAAAAGGAATGTAATAATTTACAAATCTCATAAACTTATATTTTATTCACAATAGAATATAGATAACATATCAAATGTTGAAAGTGAGACATTTTGAAATGTCATGCCAAATATTGGCTCATTTTGGATTTCATGAGAGCTACACATTCCAAAAAAGTTGGGACAGGTAGCAATAAGAGGCCGGAAAAGTTAAATGTACATATAAGGAACAGCTGGAGGACCAATTTGCAACTTATTAGGTCAATTGGCAACATGATTGGGTATAAAAAGAGCCTCTCAGAGTGGCAGTGTCTCTCAGAAGTCAAGATGGGCAGAGGATCACCAATTCACCCAATGCTGTGGCGAAAAATAGTGAAGCAATATCAGAAAGGAGTTTCTCAGAGAAAAATTGCAAAGAGTTTGAAGTTATCATCATCTACAGTGCATAATATCATCCAAAGATTCAGAGAATCTGGAACAATCTCTGTGCGTAAGGGTCAAGGCGGGAAAACCATACTGGATGCCTGTGATCTTCGGGCCCTTAGACGGCACTGCATCACATACAGGAATGCTACTGTAATGGAAATCACAACATGGGCTCAGGAATACTTCCAGAAAACATTGTCGGTGAACACAATCCACCGTGCCATTCGCTGTTGCCGGCTAAAACTCTATAGGTCAAAAAAGAAGCCATATCTAAACATGATCCAGAAGCGCAGGCGTTTTCTCTGGGCCAAGGCTCATTTAAAATGGACTGTGGCCAAGTGGAAAACTGTTCTGTGGTCAGACCAATCAAAATTTGAAGTTATTTTTGGAAAACTGGGACGCCATGTCATTCGGACTAAAGAGGACAAGGACATCCCAAGTTGTTATCAGCGCTCAGTTCAGAAGCCTGCATCTCTGATGGTATGGGGTTGCATCAGTGCCCAAGGAAGTCGACCGGAAGTTGAAGTCGGCCGCGTGCCGCCATCTTGTAGCAGAACTTCACTTGCGTTAGCCATCCCATTGACTCCCATTCATTTTGGCGTCACTTTGACAGCAAATAACTTTACATCTGAGGCGTTTAAAGACTCAATTTGTCCATTATTTATTTCTAAAGATACACGACAATGTATATAGGGCTCCATTACCTTCTATGTTACATTATGGCCCCGTAGAAACAGTTTTTGTAAAAATAGGCTAACGATTGCGTCATAACCACTCGACTCTCTGTCGCACAGTAGAGAAATTACCGTACAGACAGGAGGAGAAGCTCGCAGGCAATAGTATGCATTAACTTAATATGGCGTACTGGCGATACATTTTAAAATACTATACAAACTAATTAATCAGAATAATTACTCCTGCTCACTCACGCCAAAGAACTCCCCGCTCAAGCTCGCCGTCTCTGCAAGATTAACGATGGCAGTTTTCACGCACAGCTACTAGAAGATTTACATCTGTCAGACAGGTTGCTGACGTCATCAAGCTTAGTTTGAGTCTGCGCGTCAGAAACGGAAGTGCTAAAAATCGCTAAAAATGGGCTTCACTTGTCTCAATTGAGTTCCAATGGGGTCGCTGTGTCCATTTCTTTTACTGTCTATGGGTTGCATGAGTGCGTGTGGCATGGGCAGCTTACACATCTGGAAAGGCACCATCAATGCTGAAAGGTATATCCAAGTTCTATAACAACATATGCTCCCATCCAGACGTCGTCTCTTTCAGGGAAGACCTTGCATTTTCCAACATGACAATGCCAGACCACATACTGCATCAATTACAACATCATGGCTGCGTAGAAGAAGGATCCGGGTACTGAAATGGCCAGCCTGCAGTCCAGATCTTTCACCCATAGAAAACATTTGGTACATCATAAAGAGGAAGATGCGACAAAGAAGACCTAAGACAGTTGAGCAACTAGAAGCCTGTATTAGACAAGAATGGGACAACATTCCTATTCCTAAACTTGAGCAACTTGTCTCCTCAGTCCCCAGACGTTTGCAGACTGTTATAAAAAGAAGAGGGGATGCCACACAGTGGTAAACATGGCCTTGTCCCAACTTTTTTGAGATGTGTTGATGCCATGAAATTTAAAATCAACTTATTTTTCCCTTAAAATTATAAATTTTCTCAGTTTAAACATTTGATATGTCATCTATGTTGTATTCTGAATAAAATATTGAAATTTGAAACTTCCACATCATTGCATTCTGTTTTTATTCACAATTTGTACAGTGTCCCAACTTTTTTGGAATCGGGTTTGTATATCTCCGATTGTGTTTGTCTGAAAGAAGACAGTCTCAAGCTATATTTTCATCCAAAGTTGTGTATTTAACTTATGCGCAAATTTTGAATATCACATAAAACATTTGCGAATAAAGCAGTGTTTCCATCCAGGGAGTCAAAGAGAACAAAAACGTCACTTCCTGATACACTGGCGCTAAATATCACTAAGCAAAATGGAAGTTTCTGCTGTAGAAGCCACTGTATATAATAATTTTCATATATAATAAGAGGGCGCAGACGAAGCGCAATAAACACTGTCATGTTATCTTGCATTCAGATTTCTGGTGTTTGTGAACGCAATATTGGGGATAATATTGGGTGAACTAACCCTTTATGCATTTATGTGTTTGTTTCAGAGCACACAACAGGACTGTGTAAATCGTATGAGGATAAGCACAGTGCTCTACAGGAAAAGCTGAGGGAGAGCAGCCTACGCTGTGAGTATTACCAATAAATGAAAAAGAAGGAAATTCAGCCCAAATCATTAATTTAAACATAATATCCTGATCTATGTCACGTGTCAGTGGGTCGTCTGGAAGCGGTGAACTGGCGTGTGGATTACACCCTGAGCTCCAGCGAAATAAAGCAAGTGAATGAACCCACAGTCCAGCTCAGACTTCAGGCTCAGGACCCCGAGACCGACTCCACAGAGACCACCGTTGTCTCCATCACTGCTGACAAGTTCAGAGTCCTGCTAACAGGTCATTTTCCTTCTGGGATCT